>NC_057809.1:419582213-419753375 GCF_018294505.1 Triticum aestivum
CTGGAGGAGGTCGACAATGGAGATGAACAATATCCCGTGGAGTCCCATTTTGCGGTACGCCACACCCCTCCCGATGAACAGGACCCCCGTTTCGACAATAGGAGGTCTGTTTCGTCCGTTTTGCAGTACGCCACACCCCTCCCGATCAACAGGACCCCTGTTTCGACCGTAGGAGGTCCCTTTCGTCCGTTTTGCGGTACGCCACACCCCTCCCGATTAACAGGACCCCCGTTTCGACCGTAGGAGGTCCGTTTCCTTCGTTTTGCGGTACGCCAGACCCCTTCCAATCAACAGGACCCCGTTCTGAACGTAGGAGGTCCGTTTCCTCCGTTGTGCGGCCAGGCCTCGTTTACATCGCCTGTTCCGTCCAAGCCCTCCCGATGAACACGACCACACATTCCGTTCCGACCCAGCCGATTGGCTCCCACGCGTTCCGTTGACTCCTGATGAACATGACACATTCCATTGCCTCCCCATGAACACGACGCATTCCGTTGCCTCCCCATGAACACGACGACGATGTTGTTTCTCCGTTTCGACCCAGCCATGTACACGAGCCCTGGCCATACGTATGCGCGAGTAGGCGTTCGAGACCCTGCCCGTATGTACACATACATGGCCGTATTTTCTTTCTTGCACCCTGGCTGTTGTATGTACGTATACATGCTACGTGCGCACCTCTACTATGACACGTGCGCGCCTCTACATCCACCAGTATATATGTACGTACACGTTCGCGACCAGAATGACAACGCTACGTACGCTTCGACCAGGTGGGTCCCGACTGTCAGGCACTTCCTTGCGTGCGAAGATGTAGCTGGTGGGTCCTAGCAGTCACGAGGGAAATGGTTTTTTCGCGAAATATGGTGGCCCGTCCGATGGGTCCGCGCTGTCAGGTGGAGGAATAATCATTTTGCACGTAATAAGGAGGCACTTCCTTGCTGCGGCCATGGACCTACTTGTCAGCCTCTCCACGTATAGTCCACGTCCGATGGAAGCTGTTCCTTGACCATGTTGACCACGTCACGCCGAGAGCACCAGGGCAGTGGACGACGGCGAGGCCTAGGAAGGGGACGACGCGGAGCCGGGGAAGACGCGGCTTTGGATGCCCATGCGTAGAGGAGTACGAGGGTTCACTGGTTCGCTGCGGTGTGAGGCTGCCGTCGCCGGAGAATAACAGGGGGTGTGGGTGAGTAGTTGGATGGCCTGGCCAGCGGTGGGAGTAGCAGGGGGCGGTGAGGCCTCCGCCGCATCGCAACCGGCCACGGGAGGCAGGAGCACGAGGCACGACCGGCGCTGGTTTGGGCGGCTATAGCAAGAAGACCAGAGGTTGAAGAAGCACTACGTCCATTGGATGGACATCGTACGGTCACTGGGGCTAGAATTGTGCATATTGACTAAGTTTACAAAGCCCTTCGTCCCCGTCAACTTAGTAGGCCCACAAGTTAGCCTGCCACTATACTGGGTCCCAGCTAACAGGGGGAGTATTCATTTTTTTGTGCGTAATAAGAAGGCACTTCCTTGCGTGCGAAGATATAGCTGGTGCGTCCGAGCTGTCAGCGGCGGTAATGTTTTTTTCACGAAATACAAAGGCCCTTTCGGTGGGTCCCTGATGTCAGGTGGAGGAATCATTATTTTGCGCGTAATAAGGATGCATTTCCTTGCGTGAGGCCGTGGACCCAGCTATCGACCTCTCCACGTACAGTCCACTTCAGATGCATGTCGGTCGTTGACCATGTTGACCAGGCCGCATCGAGAGCACCAGGGCGGTGGACGACGGCGAGGCCTAGGAAGGGAATGACACGGAGGCAGGGAAGACTTGGCAGTTGTTTCCCACGCGGAGGGGAGTACGACTGTACGAGGGTTTACTGGTTCGCCTGCCGTCGCCGAAGAATAACAGCAGGTGTGGGTGAGTAGAGGGATGGCTAGGCCAGCGATGGGAGTACGGTGGGGCGGTGAGGCCTGCGCGGCAGCAGAGCCCGCCGCGGGGAGGAGGGAGCAGGCAGTCACGCCAGCGCTTGTTTGAGCGGCTGGAGCAGGAAGAGCAGAGATTGAAGAAGCACGACGGCCATTGGATGGCCATCCAACAATCACTGCTTGTGCGTCAACCTTTTTTAGGAAAGCCTCAAATCTGTGGAAAACAGCATACAACCCATCTGCCATTATTTCTAATAATTTATAGCCCATTTGCTAACTCTTAAGGTTTTTTTGGAGCCCATATTCTTTTTGTTAGCATTACAGCCCATATTGTGGCCACGGTTAAAAAATTATACGAACATTTGCATATTTCGGTGCGGTCCGAACTATTTTTAATCCCGAAATTTCGACTCACATTCATACTGATTTTAAAAATAAATGTATATCAATATAAAATCCAACAAATTCTCCATGCATAACAATTAATGTAATTTAAAATCTCAAAATGAAAAAAAGATATTTGAAACTAATTGCCGGTTTGATGTGTTTTAAAAATGTACAACCCATTTCTCATTACTGATAGGCCATTTTCTCTGCCGGCCGAATGAAGCTCTCCTCGTCTTGAAAGATTTGCAGCCCAACAGGCCTGACAAAGCGACTTACTTGGCAAATCACAAAAAAACTGGGATGTGGCCGTGGACCTGCTGTCAGTCCATTTGTTTTTTTAGTCCATTTGGTGGGCTGGGTGAAACAATGATGTAGCATCTATGCAGCCCGTTTAAATCCCATTTGCATTTTTCTCGAAATCCGCGGACTTGCTGGGCTGGGTGAAAATATCATGTTGGGCTAGACGGAGAAATGTTATAAAAACATAAACACATGATTGCACGTCAGTAAAATCTTTGCAAGCTTATGTACGCAATCACTAGGAGTTAACTTGCCAAGTTATATATAAACAATTATTATTATTATTTTGTAAGAACTTTCAACTTACGAAATATAATATCATTTTAATTTGATGAGTTAATAGTGCGTGGGGTATTATTATTTTTTAGGCTAGACGTGGGACAGTTGAGTTGATTCTAGGGGAAAGTACTGGGAGAAAACTCAGTTTACATCGAAAAAGAAAGTGGGAGAAAATTCAGAGACCTGCTGGGTCCACCTGAGGAGGGGAATATGTTGGGAGGAAGGAGATTCAAAGCACGGCAACCGAGTGAACTAGTTTTTTTACAGACAAGCGAACTAGTTTACATACATAAGCAAATAGCCACTAAAAAAGCAATCAGGTTAATGGGTTCTTAAAAGAAATATTTCGGACAAAATAGATAATTACGACACATAGGCTAATGCATGAAACACTCAGATGATAAAGGTGCTTATAAACAGATAAAGTACAACATCTAGACCTTCCTGGCATGCTTGATCATGACGCTGCGGCTGTCCGTGTACTCATCGGTTACGGGAAGCAGACACGCCCTCATGTCCAAGATCTGCCTGTACATGTCGTAGCATGCGTATGCGTCCTTGGACGCATAGGTTATGTAGGCTAGATTCAGAGGCACCTCCCACATGTTCAAGTCGTCTTCTTTCATGTTGGCGTATCAGGGGTCGATGATGGTCTCAGCGAGGTCAACCACGGAGTCCTTCTCCTACCCGTTGCTGATGATCTTGTATTGCTTCTGGATGTCGACAAGCTTCTTGCACCAGATGGCCGAATCTTCGCGTTCTTCCTTCTCTCCACCGTATTGAAGGTGCAGTCGGCGCTGCCGATGAAATGGGTGAATGCTCCAGAACCTAGTGCAGCCATAGGACTGAGGCGAGGCGGAGCTTCACCGAGTCCGTATCGTTGGTGTACATCACATTCAACTTGGTGTAGCCATAGGACTGAACGGCGAACTCAAAGGGGAACTCCTTGATGAAGTCGATATCCAGCATGCGGCAACAGTAAGCTGAGTGTGTACAGGCGACAATAGTTACTACCCCTCCCTCGTCCGCTGCACGCCCGGCAGAAGATGCACCCTCGGCCACACGTCGGTTCATGAGCGGGTTTGTATTGGTATTGTAATAACAGGAGTTAGTGGTCACTTTACTTAAATTTAATTAGCTTTAATAGAAATTTATACTTAAAACAAGCAATGCATTCGCTCGTCCTATTAGTGCCACAGGATCAACATGCACAACAATTAGAATTATTATTCTCAGGACGCACACGATCAGCACATTTGTCGCACTTTCACAAAGATCAGAACTCATATCAATGACATAATCAGCTAGCGAGCAATAATAAGATATCTCAAACGGCAACACATTGTCAAAACAACCATGATATCATATGACAATAGTGGTATCTCGCTAGCCCTTTCTGAGACCGCAAAACATAAATGCAGAGCACCTCCAAAGTTCAAGCAGTGACTAAACATTGTAATTCATGGTAGAAAAGATCCAGTCATGATGCAACCAACATTAGCTACACACAATTCATAAGTCATGACAGCTGTGCGTTCTAGCGCTTGTTTTAGAAAGTGATGACACAACATAAAAATAAATAGATAGTCCCTTCGTAGAGGGAAGCAGTGATTTGCAGAGGTGCCAGAGCTCAAGTTTTTAAAACAGAGGTAAATCAAATTTTGAGATATGCACCCTTCTCATTTACTTCACGACTATCAGTTATCAATATCTTTCATGCTAAGCACGCTAGTGGCGGTTCCCAAGTGATAAAAGTAAAGGTTTTGACTCAATTGGGAGTTTTTGTTTGAGTATTTGAGAGATTAAATCTTTTTCTGTTTGCCATTTGGGACTGGGTATCCCTATTACCGCCCTTTTCTCGTGCGATGGCGAGTGAATAAACACTCCACCTGAGAATAACCCGCTTAGCATGGAAGATACCGACCACTTCCTATCATTCCATGAACAATCCAGGCACACAAAAAGGATAATTTTTTTAGAAGTTTTAGAGGTGGCACATGCAAATTTATTTACTTAGGACGGTAGGGTAATACCGCATATAGTTAGGTATGGTGGACTCATCTGGAATAACTTTGGGTTCAAGGTTTTTGATGTACAAGAAAAATTCCCAGTTAGTATAGGCTAAGGGTAGCAATTAGATTAAGAAGCGGACAGCTAGAGAGCAACAACGATCATGAACAAGCATTATGCATAAGTAACATTGGACACTAGCATGAGCAGGATATGAAGACCATGCACATAAATATCATAGAGGCTATGTTGGTTTTGATTCAACTACATGCATGAACATGTGCCAAGTCAAGCCACTCAAACATTCAGAGGAGGATACCATATAGTCATACTACATCATAGTCATTTTAACGCAATGTTGATATCCAAGATAAATCATTATCCACTCCCAGCTGCTTATGCATCGCATGAGGAACTATAATCTCTAATTGTCATTGCAAACATGTTTAATCATAATGGGATGACACATGGATACTAGGTTAAACATATTTACCCAAACAGAACAAGTCGAGTTCATACCAGTTTCTCTCTGCCACGACTAGTTCATCGAATATCTTCATTATTGCCTTTCACTTGCACGACCGAACGATGTGAAAGTAATAATAGTGCAAGAGTGCCATGGACTAAGCTAGAATCTACAAAACATTTTATTCAATAGGAGAAGACAAGGTAAAATGGGCTCTTTATTAGATCAACAGTTATTCATATGAGAGCCACTCAACATTTTCACCGTGGTCTTCTCGTCGGTACAACTCAAATAAAGGAAAAGAAATTCAGGGAAACACACTGATATATTTTTGGAGTTTTTTGTTTTCTTGAACAAGCAAATAAAAGGGAAAAGCAAAAACGAGAAAACTATTTACACAGGAAAGCTCCCAATAAGAAAAAGAAGAACAAGGAAATCTTTTTGGTTTTTCTTTTTAATACTACAACTAAGCATGCATACAATGTAAACTAACTACAACTAATTTTTTTGGTTTTTCTATAGTTTTTCAAACACACAAGAAGAAAGCAAGAAAATAAATCTAAACATGGATGATACAATGAAAAAGTGTGAACACCGACAACTGGAATAAGTGTACATGAATGTGTGTCGGTGAGAAACACGTACTCCCACAAGCTTAGGGTTTTGTCCTAACTTGGTAGTTGATCAGTAGCCTGGATGGTAGTAGGGGTACTGAGGAGCGGGCATCCACTCATCCCACATCTGAGGCTCCTCCTTCTCCTCTGTAGTAGCCTGATCGTTCCGGTAGGCGATGATGTCTGCAAGCATAATCCTATATCCGCCCCTGGTAACACAATCAAACAAAGCAGGAGTAGGCAATGGAATAATATCATGAGTGATGACACTGAAAACCAGGTTATATGGAACAAGGATGTTAGGAGACTCTTTATCAGTGAAATGGTGGTGATCCATGGCTGCGCGGTATATGTAAACTTTGGTCAGATGGTAGTCATGATGGCATATCTCAACATTAAAGTGAGCCGCCAAACGAGTAGCAAAAATCCCACCATGTATTTTACCCTTGGATTTATTAATGTGGAGGCGACGAGCCAAAATAGCTCCCAAGCTATAAGTGTTGTCGCCCTCCAGTGCATGATGTAAAACAGCAAAGTCTGGTGCGCTGAGCGCACCCACTTTTTCCTTAGCAAGCAAACACTTAGCAATAAATAAAGTAAAATAATGCACTATAGGAAAGTGTATGCTAGTGGCAGTGACGGCCGACACCCCTCTCTCATATCGCACCGTCAAAATACGATAGAAGGCCTCAAACTCCGCTGACCTAGGCTCGGCTAAGCTCTCATCAAAAAGGATCATGCATATGTTACAAAATTCAGTAAGTGGTATCTGATGGTTTTCAGGATATAAATCAAAATTCAATTCAGGAGGATTATTCCTAGGAAAGAAAGTAAAACTTCGAACAAAGATGTTTATGAGGATTTGATGCTGTTCACATTCATTTGCGATGAAGTCCATGAGGCTGGCATTAGCAGCATATTGTGTGAACTCTTGAAGGATTCCAGCCTCTTCCATGAACTAGGTATGCGGCCATTCGCACGGCCGTACCTCCGCCAACCTCCGAGGGTGGAGATCACTGTCAGATGACTCCCCAATAACACCCTTGGAGTTCTTCTTGGAAGCAAACTTCCTAAAGATATTCATCTTATTCCTATGAATTAAAATTCTGAAATTTTTAGTCCACAAAGTTTTCTCAACAAAACTTCACAAAATTGATACCAAATACTCATAGGGATACATAGAGGCCATAGCAAGCATTCAAACAACTTAGAACACTCAGAATTCAACATGCAAGCTCATCTACAGCAGCACCAAGAGTAGGTAATTATTCAAAATATAAACCACTAAAACAAAAACTAATTGGACAAACGATGGAGTCACATACCAAGCAACAATACCCCGAAACTGTTTCGGAAATGGAGCTTCGAGCAAAGAGATCGAAATCCGCGGGTTTGAGAGCAAGAATACGGGAGAGAGGGCAATGGAGATTTTTTTCTGGAGGTAAGTGATGGTGTGGTATGAAGAGATAAGTGAGGGGGCCACGTGGGAACCACAACCCACCTAGTGCACCTCCCTCTGATATTATTTGCATCAGAAATTCAGAAATATTCAGAAAAAAATCGTATTAAATTTTCAGGGCATTCTGACTACTTTTATTTTTGGGTCATTTTTTTATTGCACGGGAAATTCAGAAAATAGACAAAACATGGCCTTTTATTTTATTTAACTAATAAAAACAAAAAACAAAAAGTAGGGACAGAAGGTAGTGCTTACTAAATTCATCAACTTCATACCGCTAAAAATGATCCATTAATAAGGTTGATCAAGTCTTATTAACAACCACTTTCGATTAGCATGAAACCGAAGAACTTCCGTAAATCACTAAGTTACCTCAATGGGGATATGAATGTCCCCAACAATAAGTATTTCATATTCGTTTGTGACAATAGGTAGAGGTATTTGAAAACTTCCAATAGTGATTGTCGGAGATTTTTCAATAACATTAATACCATTCACTTGGAATTGTTTCTTCTGAAAGTGCACCGTATGCTCATTGCCATTGATATGAAAAGTGATCTTGCTTTTATTGCAATCAATAACAACCCTTGCAGTATTCAAGAAGGGTCTACCAAGGATAATTGACATGTTGTCGTCCTCGGGCATCTCAAGTATAACAAAGTCAGTCAAAATAGTAACATTAGCAACAACAACGGGCACATCCTCACAGATACCGATAGGTATGGCAGTTGGTTTGTCAGCCATTTGCAAAGATATTCCAGTAGGTGTGACTTTATTCAAATCAAGTCTTTTATATAAAGATAAAGGGATAACACTAACATTGGCTCCTAAATCACACAAAGCAGTTTTCACATAATTACTTTTGATGGAGCAATGTATAGTTGGTATTCCCAGATCTCCAAGTTTTTTAGGTACTCCATCTTTAAAAGTATAATTAGCAAGCATAGTGGAGATTTCAGCTTCCAGTATTTTTCTTTTATTAGTGATGATGCCTTTCATATACTTTGCATAAGGAGGCATTTTCAAGATATCAGTCAAGCGAGTACGCAAAAAGACTGGCCTCAACATTTTAGCAAAGCATTCAAATTCTTCAACGTCATTCTTTTTAGTTGACTTAGGTGGAAAAGGCATAGGTTTTTGAACCCACTGTTCTCTTTCTTTACCGTGTTTTCTAGCCACAAAGTCTCTTTTATCATACCTTTTATTCTTAGGTTGTGGGTTATCAAGATTAGCAGGTGGTTCTATCTCAACATCATTGTCTGGTTCTTTATTATTTGGTTTAGTATTTTCATGAACATCAACATTATCTTTTTCATTATCACTAGGTGAATGTTCATTACCAGACTGAGTTTCAGTATCAGAGATAGAAGTCTCATTATCGTTATCAGGAGGTTTCCCTATTTCAGTTTCACTAGGAGCATGTGAAGTCCTATCACTTTTCCTTTTCTTTTTCTTTTTAGAAGAACTAGGTGTAGTGGTGTTGTTCCTTTGTGAATCTTGTTCAATTCTTTTTGGGTGTCCCTCAGGATAAAGTGGTTCTTGAGTCATTTACCTCCTCTAGTTGCCACTCTAACAGAAAAGTCATGTATATTATTATTCATTTCATGAAGCAACTCTCTTTGAGATTTAGCAACTTGTTCTAACTGAGTTTGAACCATAGAAGCATGTTTTCCAACACCTCTAACATCATTTCATATTCTAAATAATAATAAGTCACTCAAGTGAGCAATCATATTAGAATTGTATTTTAATTATTTCATAAATTTTGCATTGAAGAGATCTTGTTTTCTAATGTAGTTTTCAAACTCATAAAGGCATTGTCTAGGATGCATAGTGTGAGAATTCTCATTATCATTGAACTTCATTAGAGAATTTACCTCTACCACCTTAGGAGGTGGTGGTGTATTGAGCCCATGTATTTCTTCAATACACTACAAAAAAAGACACATCCGTGACATTTTGGGCCGAACGAATTTTTTTATGTCATACATATGACACTTCTATGACGATAATTGTGACAAAACCCGGTATCATCATAGATCTGGTGGGATCCTACTTCTATGACAAAAAATCATGACAGAAAATGGGCTTTTCATCCTGGGCAGGCCGAAGACGCAGCTGCATGACAGTCTTTGGGCCGTCCATGACGGAAAAAACCATGGTAGAAGCGAGGGGAGGTCGGGGGCCGAGCGATGTGCATTTCTCTCGTACACATACACGCGTGTGTAAGAGGCGTTGGCTCTAACTGAACCCGAGCGAGGCGTTGGGCTCTAACTGAACCCGAGCGATTGCACTGCAGGCTACGCGTTACTAAACCCGAGCAATCAATCAATGGCTATTAACTGAACCCGATCGAGCAATTCCCTCTCTACTGCTGCTAACTGAAGCCGATCGATGGGATGAACAATGAGTGTTGCGGGGGGGGGGGGGGGGGGGGGGGTTGGATGAATAGTGAGCGATGGCATTGCCTCTGGATGAACAGGACCATGTGGTGTGGTGGAGGGCTGGATGAATAGTAGATGGTGGAGGGGTACCCGTGGAGGGGTGGATGAACAGGACCCCATGGTGTGGAGGCCTGGATGAACAGTAGATGGTGGAGGGGTGGTTGAATAGGACCCCGTGGTGTGGAGGGCTGGATGAACAGTAGACGGTGGACGGGTGCCCGTGGAGGGGTGGTTGAACAGGACCCCGTGGTGTGGAGGGCTGGATGAACAATAGACAGTGGAGGGGTGGTTGAACAGTAGCGGGTGGAGTAGCGCGCGGTGGAGGATGGATGAACAGGAGCCCGTGGAGGCTGGATGAACAGGAGCCCGTGGAGGCTGGAGGAGGTCGACGGTGGAGATGAACAGTATCCCGTGGAGTCCCGTTTTGCGGTACGCCACACCCCTCCCGATGAACAGGACCCCCGTTTCGACAGTAGCGCTCCAACACAAGTCCGTTTCCTCCGTTTTGCGGTACGCCACACCCCTCCCGATCAACAGGACCCCCGTTTCGACCGTAGGAGGTCCGTTTCCTCCATTTTGCGGTATGCCAGACCCCTCCCAATGAACAGGATCCCATTTCAAACATGGCCGGTTGAACACAAGGCCGTTTCCTCCGTCCGGCGGTACGCCAGGCCTCGTTTCCATCACCTGTTCCATCCAAGCCCTCCCGATGAACACGGCGCATTCCGTTGCCTCCCCGTGAACACGAGCATTCCATTGCCTCCCCATGAACACGATGCATTCCATTGCCTCCCCATGAACACGACGACGACGTTGTTTCTCCTTTCGAGCCAGCCATGTACACGAGCCCTGGCCATACGTATGCGCGAGTAGGCGTTCGAGACCCCGCCCGTATGTACACATACGTGGCCATATTTTCTTTCTTGCACCCTGGCCGCTGTACGTACGTGTGAATGCTACGTGCGCGCCTCTACTA
Source organism: Triticum aestivum (assembly GCF_018294505.1). NCBI lineage: Eukaryota > Viridiplantae > Streptophyta > Magnoliopsida > Poales > Poaceae > Triticum > Triticum aestivum. Next base: position 419,593,066 of record NC_057809.1, read on the forward strand.
CGACACGTGCGCGCCTCTACATCGACCAGTATGTACGTACACATTCGCGACCAGAATGAAAACACTACGTACGCTTCGACCAGGTGGGTCCCGACTGTCAGGCACTTCCTTGCCTGCGAAGATGTAGCTGGTGGGTCCCAGCAGTCAGGGGGCAAACCGTTTTTTTTCGGACGCACTTCCTTGCATGCGAAGATGTAGCTGGTGGGTCCCAGCAGTCAGGGGGAAACGTTTTTTCACGAAATACGGTGGCCCGTCTGGTGGTTCCCGCTGTCAGGTGGATGAATAATTATTTTGCACGTAATAAGGAGGCACTTCCTTGCTGTGGCCGTGGACCCAGCTGTCAGCCTCTCACGTACAGTCCACGTCCGATGGAAGCCGTTCCTTGACCACGTTGACCACGCTGCGCCGAGAGCACCAGGGCGGTGGACGATGGCGAGGCCTAGGAAGGGGACGACGCGGAGCAGGCGAAGACGCGACAGTGGATGCCCACGCGTAGAGGAGTACGAGGGTTCACTGGTTCGCTGCGGTGTGAGGTTGCCGTCGCCGCAGAATAACAGGGGGTGTGGGTGAGTAGAGGGATGGCCTGGCCAGCGGTGGGAGTAGTAGGGGCGGTGAGGCCTCCGCCGCATCGCAGCCGGCCATGGGAGGCAGGAGCACGATGAGCGACCGGTGCTGGTTTGGGCGGCTGGAGTAAGAAGACCAGAGGTTGAAGAAGCACTACGGCCGTTGGACGGACATCATACAGTCACTTGAGCTAGAATCGTGCATATTGACTAAGTTGACAAAGCCCTCCGTCCCCGTCAACTTAGTAGGCCCACAAGTCAGCTTGCCACTATACTGGGTCCCAGCTAACAGGGGGAGTATTCACTTTTTTGTGCGTAATAAGGAGGCACTTCCTTGCGTGCGAAGATATAGCTGGTGGGTCCAAGCTGTCAGCGGCGGTAACATTTTTTTCGCGAAATACATAGGCCCTTTCGATGGGTCCCTGATGTCAGGTGGAGGAATCATTATTTTGCGCGTAATAAGGAGGCATTTCCTTGCATGCGGCCGTGTACCCAGCTGTCGGCCTCTCCACATAAAGTCCACTTCAGATGCATGTCGTTCGTTGACCACGTTGACCAGGCCACGCCGAGAGCACCAGGGTGGTAGACGATGGCGAGGCCTAGGAAGGGAACGACACGGAGGCAAGGAAGACTCTGCAGTTGTTTCCCACGCGGAGGGGAGTACGACTGTACGAGGGTTTACTGGTTCGTTCGCCGTCGTCGGAGAATAATAGCAGGTGTGGGTGAGTAGAGGGATGGCTAGGCCAGCGATGGGAGTACGGTGGGGCAGTGAGGCCTGCGTGGCAGCAGAGCTGGCCGCGGGGAGGAGGGAGCAGGCAGTCCCACCGGCACCTGTTTGAGCAGCTGGAGCAGGAAGAGCAGAGATTGAGGAAGCACGACGGCCGTTGGATGGCCTTCCAACAGTCACTGCTTGTGCATCCACCTTTTTTAGGAAAGCCTCAAATCTGTGGAAAAGAGCATACAACCCATTTGCTAATTCTTAAGGTTTTTTTGTTAGCATTACAGCCCATATTGTGGCCACGGTTAAAAAATTATACGAAATTTTGCATATTTCGGTGCGGTCCTAACTGTTTTTAATCCGAAATTTCGACTCACATTCAAACTGATTTGACAAATAAATATATATCAATATAAAATCCAACAAATTCTCCACGCATAAAAATTAATGTAATTTAAAATCTCTAAATGAAAAAAAAGATATTTGAAACTAATTGCCGGTTTGATGTGTTTTAAAAATGTACAACCCATTTCTCATTGCTGATGGGCCATTTTCTCGGCCAGCCGAATGAAAGCTCTCCTTGTCTTGAAAGATTTGCAGCCCAACAGGCCGGACAAAGAGACCTACTTGGCAAATCACAAAAAAACTGGGCTATGGCCGTGGACCCAGCTGTCAGTCCATTTGTTTTTTTAGTCCATTTGGTAGGCTGGGTGAAACAATAATGTAGCATCTATGCAGCCCATTTAAATCCCATTTGCATTTTTCTCGAAAGCCGCGGACTTGCTGGGCTGGGTGAAAATATCATGTTGGGCTAGACGGAGAAATGTTATAAAAACATAAACACATGATTGCACGTCAGTAAAATCTTTGCAAGCTTATGTACGCAATCACTAGGAGTTAACTTGCCAAGTTATATATAAACAATTATTATTATTATTTTGTAAGAACTTTCAACTTACGAAATAAAATAACATTTTAATTTTATGAGTTAATAGTACGTGCGGTATTATTATTTTTTAGGCTAGACGTGGGACAGTTGAGTTGGTTCTAGGGGAAAGTACTGGGAGAAAACTCAGTTTACATCGAAAAAGAAAGTGGGAGAAAATTCAGAGACCTGCTGGGTCCACCTAAGGAGGGGAATATGTTGGGAGGAAGGAGATTCAAAGCACGACAGCCGAGTGAACTAGTTTTTTTTAGGACAAGTGAACTAGTTTACATACATAAGCAAATTGCTACTAAAAAGCAATCAGGTTAATGGGTTCTTAAAAGAAATATTTCGGACAAAACAGATAATTACGACACATAGGCTAATGCATGAAAGAATCACATGATAAAGGTGCTTATAAACAAATAAAGTACAACATCTAGACCTTCCTGGCATGCTTGATCATGACGCTGCGGCTGTCTGTGTACTCATCGGTTACGGGAAGCAGACACGCCCTCATGTCCAAGATCTGCATGTACATGTCGTAGCATGCGTATGCGCCATTGGACGCGTAGGTTATGTAGGCTAGATTCGGAGGTACCTCCCACGTGTTCAGGTCATCTTATTTCATGTTGGCGTATCAAGGGTCGATGATGGTCTCAGCGAGGACAACCACGGAGTCCTTCTCCTGCACGTTGCTGATGATCTTGTATTGCTTCTGGATGTCGGCAAGCTTGTTGCACCAGATGGCCGAATCGTCGCATTCTTCCTTCTCTCCACCGTAGCGAAGGTGCAGTCGGCGCTGCCGATGAAACGGGTGAATGCTCCAGAACCTGGTGCATCCATAGGACTGAGGCAAGGCAGAGCTTCACTGAGTCTGTATCGTTGGTGTACATCACATTCAACTTGGTGCAGTCATAGGATTGAACGGCGAACTCAAAGGGGAACTCCTTGCTGAAGTCCATATCCAGCAGGCTCACCCCTCGGATCGCCATTGGAGTCTCTTTGAGTGAACGAGTGTGTAGGTGGCGGCAATAGTTTGTTTTTCAGCTCTTGGGGAACTGGATTCAACAGTAAGCTGAGTGTGTACAGGCGATAATAGTTACTACCCCTCCCTCGTCCGCTGCACGCCCGGCAGAAGATGCACCCTCGGCCACATGTCGGTTCACGAGCGGGTCTGTATTGGCACTGTAATAACAGGAGTTAGTGGTCACTTTACTTAAATTTAATTAGCTTTAATAGAAATTTGTACTTAAAACAAGCAATGCATTCGCTCGTTCTATCAGTTCCACGGGATCAACATGCACAACAATTAGAAATATTATTCTCAGGACGCACATGATCATCACATTTGTCGCACTTCCACAAAAGATAATATTACCGAGTTTGAACTGTTTGTTATGGTTGTTGTCCTCTGCATCATCATGCCGTGTTTCCCAGCTTGCAAGATTCAGAACCAACAAATAAGATCCAAATAATAATTACAACAAAGATGCCTACACATCTCATTGATTCCTAGCTTGCAAGATTCAGAACCAACAAATAAGATCCAAATAATAAGTACAACAAAGATGCCTACACATCTCATTGATTCCCAGCTTGCAAGATTCAGAACCAACCCATTAGAGCCTTTTGATAAAGTGAATATCGGGATTAAATCCATCTTGGGTAGCCATGTCATACAATCGAAGAACTTGGCGAATGCTCTTGACCGTCACAACATCTGTAGTTGAGTATTCCTGTTTGCATAGCATGTTTGCACAACACAAACAAGGAGACAGGAGAGCATGATTTCGCTTTAATAGCGGCCTCCTTGAACTCAACCTCCATTTCTACTTGGATGAGGTCTGCCTGGAGTTCCATGATTCAATTCATGCGCCTTTTTCTATAGTTCACCTGAAATGAAGCAAAGATTGCATCATTCAGCTAGCAAGAAGTACTTGCTCTTGTGAGCTGGCAAGTTCTTCTTTAGTAGTTGCACTAAAATTGAGGAACATTAAGGTTGATTGTCCGGCTCATGTAAGGTGCAACTATAATTTTCTTATCCTTTTGTGCAGTTCCACTAAAATAAAGTGCCATTATGGTGACAGTGACGGCTCCATCTTGCAAAGGCAAATAAAATGTTGCATGAGATTACCAACAGAACTTGACGGAGATTTTGGAAACTCCAATCACCATTTTGTGCAGTTCCACAAAAATTGAGAGATGTTGCCCACGCGACATTTTAGTTGAACTGCACAAGACACTCATTCCAAAAAAGTGTTTTCTGCAGTTCACGAAAAGGTCACAATAGCAACAAGGTGAAATGGATATCCCTATCTGCACAAAGAGATAGAAAGTAAACAGTTGTTGGTCAATAAGAATATACGAAACATATACAAAATGAAAAGAAGCATCTTAATTATGTTCATGGCAATCACCCAAGGACAACAGAAATTTTAAAACGTCAGTGATGCTTCATCTTACTAGAAGCATTACGATCAACAATGAGATTCCTCAAATATGGGATTACTTTAATGGTGGCATTGCTTGTTTAGCAGACACAGTAAATCAACAACAGCTAAAGAGTTGGTTTAAAGGTATGGGACCGTGGGGACACCTGGACACTCAGCAGCGTAAAGGAGCAACTTACTTATCATACTGGGGGAAACAGCAGGAGTGCCATTGTACTATGTGAGGGCAACAAATCTAATCCTGGAGACCTTTTACTATGTGAGGGCAGCAAATCTAATCCTGGAGACCTTTTACTATGTGAGGGCAGCAAATCTAATCCTGGAGACCTTTTACTATGTGAGGGCAGCAACTCTAATCCTGAGACCTTTTACTATGTGAGCGCAGCAAATCTAATCTTGGAGACCTTTTACTATGTGATGGCGGCAAATCTAATCCTGGACATACTCTGTTGACTTGTCCACCAGCCGCCACTTTCTATCTTTTTTTCAACCAATAATAGATCTGTTCCTTATCCAGTTTGTACTACGTTTTCCCATTATTTTCCTTTTCAACCAAGAGACCGGTTGGGTATCCGGTCTCTACTACTTTCACCATATTATTTCCTCTTTGAATCAAGTCCTAGATTCATGCAACAACTTTCCCCCCTTTCTTCGTAGTTTGAACAAAGCCCTAGATTCGAATGCATGAAGTAGCTTTACCTCTAATAATACTAAAAATTTAGGTGGCTTTGGAAGAGCTGATGGGAGTAGAAAAAGATGCACATGCAGACACATGGGGAGCTGGGGCAGTAGAGCAAGGCCGCTTTCGAAGAACTTATACCTAAGGGTCACCGGGATGTCGGCGGCGGCAGGTTGGATCTGTGGACAATACGGCAGGGAGGAAGAAGGGTTGGAGGACCTCCCGAGCCGTCCATGTGTCGGAGAGAACGGCATGGGCAGAGGATCGGGCCCCTCCGGCAGCTGTGGGTTTCCTCCCTCTACGGCGATGACCGCGTGAACGATGCACCTTTTAGTCCTGTACACACACCGGCCGAAGGGATCCGACCGGATCTGTGACCAGCGGTGAGAAGAGAGAAAATGTCTTTACCGATGTCTTGTTTATATCTGGAGAGGATGAGAGAATGAAGAGAGCAACCCTAGTAAAGCAAGCGCTCAGGCCCCTACGTCCATATATAGTGGAGTGATTATCTTTTTTATCTCCACAACAAGCGTTCCAATTTGTGTACGTGGCATTAAAGAAAACAAACTCTCTATTTAAGGTGACTACTGTACAACTCCTACTTACTACTATAGTATTACAGTATTGTTCACTTGTGTTCCCCGCCCCTCCATTCATTGAACAACCCCACGGGTGAATAAACATATAGTAAGTACTGTATTTATATAGAACGGACAAGCTCGAACTGTTTTCGCGTAGTTAAAAGTTGAGGGCGGGGCTTTTCCCGGGCAGTACGCGCGGCAGTTTTCGGGTAGGGCCAGAAGACTTTTTAATTTTTTTTAAACTTTGAGACGGCCACATAGCATGGAGCCGACCCTAATGATTTTAAGCTTACAGGCACGGTACACGCTATCCTAGACTACTATACACATGAAACTGCCACTCGAGCGTCCGGGCTGCGCTTGGCTCTTCGCCTCTTCGGGAAGTCGAACAATGATGGAATACTACTGCACTGGAGGAGTACTACAGTACACTTCTGGCCATCTGACACCGATTGAACTGCTGCATGTCCACCGCATGCGGGAGGGAGAGCGTGTAGCAAAAGCTTCTCCTAGTCTTGCCAGCCACCACGCTCATGGGCGAGGGAGGGACGCTCCTGCCTTTGCGTGTATGACAGGTGGGCCCTACAGGTGTGTGGCCAACCTGTCATACAGCCAAAGGCATGTGCATTTAAGTCCGCGAGGGAGAGGATAATCAAACTTCTCGTTGATATACGAGTTGACGCGACACATCAAAGCACTGCACTCGATATATTTCAATAATTTGTGTGTGTGACTCCCAGATGTAGAGGCTGGGGGACATCATCAAAATAGACGTGTGTGTGAGAGGACGAGTGCGTGTGTGCACCTCTTCTCTTCCTGTATAACGTACTACTAAACTCAGAGTACAAGTTTTTGTGGGTGGCACGATGGTGCGTGCGAGAAATCCCGAGAGATAGGTTTAATGCATTAATTGCAATGCATGCATGCATAAAGTACATGCATTGGTCAATTTTCTCTTAATACTTGCATGCAATGATTTAATGCACCTTGGAATCTGAACATGTGTTGGGGACAACCAAATTGAGCCTTATAAAATGGAAAAAGTAAAATTTTGAGATAAGCCCTACAAAACCGGAAAGGTGGGAGTAGAAAAAGAAGTACTCCATCCGGGAATAGTGCCGCACTTCGAAACTAGAACCGTCAATAAATTTTGAGCTTGCGTCTCGTCACATTCCAAATTACTCCACGCTATATTGAATTGCAAACTTGTTCACACCGATCACAACCTAAACGGTTTCTCACTTAGGAGCGTATTAGTACTCGGTTATAAATACTAGTATGCCAAGATGACTGCACATTCCTCCTCAACTCCTCATCCACAAAAACAAAAAAAGTCATTCAACATCCTTCCCTTGCGTCTGCCATGGCCAGCGTGAGTTCTGGGTCGAGAGATTGTCACCAGGGAGAGGCGAGCATGGAAGCGGGAGCACGAGAGATGTCACGCCTCGCTGCGAGAGCAGCCGACATGTCCCGCCGCGCGGAAGTAGCAGCACCGAGGTCCCGCCGTGCCGCTGAAGCAGCACGGAGGTCCCGCCGCACCGTCGATGCAGCAGACTGGTCCGGTCGCGCCGCGGAAGCAGCAGAGATGTCCCGCCGCACCACGAATGCAGTAGACATGTCCTGCCGCACCGTGGCGGCCTGGGAAAATTTCTTGAGGGCACGCGATGACTGTTACAGGCGCATGCATGCGATCATCCATAGCCAGACGAATCAGATCTCTCGCTCGGCGAGGTTGTATGACGACATGATAACCTCGTTTGAACAGGCTACCGACATCATCCGGCAACTAAGGGAGGGCAATGAGAGGCACCGGGCCAAGCGCGACCTGTTGAGGGAGAAGATCGCCTGAAGTGCAGACCTGGAGGAGACTAGTGCCTTGTTGAAGAAACTTATGGACGGGAATGACATGCTCCGCAATGAGCGCCAAAGGCTGGTGGAGGAATCTGTGCATGTTCTCCAGCAGCGTCTTGAGGACACGAAAGAGCTCATTGCCGCTCGCCGCGGAGACTAGTTTCCTGGTTTATTTTGATGTAATAATCGGTTTAGGATGTGGATTGTGTCGTCGGTTGTGAAATGTTGGGTTCTAGTGCGGATGTTTGGCCTTTGTTGGCCTCTTGGGATGTTGCGATTTCAATTTGGTAGCTTTTAGTCCTTTGTGTTAGGCTAGAGTTGTGCTGAACTTCTTGTGAATTGTGGTGGTTTTCAGTAATGAAAATTGGAAGGGGCAAGCCCTTCTTTGATAAAAAAAAATTAATCGTCCTTATATATTCATCAGTCTTGCTATAAGTCGCAGTAGATGCTATATAGGTCCGTCAGATCTTACATCAAGATCCGTGCTTTCAGATTTTCTTTTTTCTCTCTTACTGTAAATCTCAGCCGAGTGAGACATAGCCATGCCATTAAACAGAGGCTCGGGCACCATTAATGGAGACCTTGGGAGAGAGGTGGATGGCAGATGGAGGTCAAAGGGCTCTCCTCCCGATAAGCACGCGCAGGGGTCTGATCGCACGCTTCTCGTACTCAAATAGCTACCCTGCATGTTGCCTCCTAGCTAATAAAAAAGGGGACGCATGGCGGCACGTAAATGGTACTAGTAAGTAGAACGCCCACGGTTTCAATAATACTTGTGTTTCCGGTTGTAACATGACAACACTTCTTCCAAATGACTTTGTTGATTGTTAATGTGTGCGCCTTCGCAAATTGGACTGCAATTTTACCACAACATGTTGGTGCCATGTCATGGCACCAAGCCAGGTTTCATTATTTTCATGCGTGTTTTGGATTTACAGGAATTAAAAAACTAAGTTTCTCAATGTTTCCAACCCAGCCACGACGCCCAGAATTTTGAATTTCATTCCCATTTCTTGCATGGAACCTAGAAATTTACCCGAGGACACACATGTGATTTTTCAGCCAACTTTGGTGCACTGGAACATGTGCTTGTATTTCAAATTTGAATTATGCACACAAAGGTGACACGTTCCCTCCCAGAACCACGAGCCTTCTTGAGAGAAGCTCCGATTTGCAAGAAGCTTATACCAAAATTTGTTCCTATTAAGCCAATTTTTTTACCACGGCATGGTACTGCCATGACATGACACCATGCCAAGTTTCATGATTTTAAAACCAAGTTTCTCAATGTTATTGACCGAGCCACGATGCCCAGATGTTTGAATTTTATTCTCATTTTTTGCATGGGACCTACTCCCTCCTTTGACTATTGAAAAGATTAATAGCACATGAGATGTATACTATGCAAATTATATTATTGGAAGCTCCTTTGACATACAAAATTGAAGGTATGCTTTGTGTAAGTTGCATGTCATATATTATTGCTCTAACGTTTGGTCAAAGTTAGCCTCGAAAAATGCATTAGGACCTATATGCGTGAGAGGAGTCGACTTCGAGAGAACGTGTTTGTTTAAGAGACACCGAGGAAGACTACTATATATCGATGGTGCATGTAGGCGGGAATTAAACTAAGGGATGGTCTTATTGGTTTCGGGGATATAGGGTAAGAGTGAGAGACGGGGGGGGGGGTAGCTAGAAGGAGATTGTTAAGTGTGAGTGTGTGTTTTACCCATCCAGGCGTAAGTTATGTGCACAAAAGAGGAGAACGATTCGATGTGGCGTTAGGATTGAGGGTAATTAACTACGTATGAAGACATAGAGACCTTGAACGTGCATGTCTGAGAGGTATACATGTATATGTGGGATGTGTGTGTGTGTGCGCCCGCATGATCGAGATAAAAGAAAGAAGACATAAGTCATAAGATCAACGACATGGGAGAGACGGATCGGTATGACAATATGCATGCATGTGAGAATGCATGGAAGAAGTCCCGACAATTGAGCATGTGTTTTTGTCTTTAAGAGATAGTGGCGTGGGCTGGAGCATGCATCTATGGCGAGCAGAGCGAGTGAGGCGCAACGATTGTGCAAAAGAGACCAACCTATAAATGCATATGTATGGAGGGACATATATAGTGTGGGTGATAGGAAGCAAGACTCCATGCGAGAAAGAAATGTTGACAGAGAAACTACAGATAGATACAGAGATGGAGATGCTAGCTAGAGGGACATCCGCTAGTTTGGGTGTTGGAGATGACCGTCGGGTGGTTCAAAGGGTGAAGTTATATATGTGTGTGAGAGGGCACTTGACTGCATGTAGAGAGAAACATATGTAGTGTGCGTGATAGGAATCAAGAGTGAGGGAGAGAAAGAAGGTTGATGGAGAAACAAATAAATAGAAAGATAAAGATGCTAGCTAGTGTGCGTTAGAGATAGGAGTCGAGTGGATCAAAAGGCTGGGTTATGTGTGTGGGCGTGAGAGAGATAGAGAGAGGGTGCATGTGAGTCACATACAAACAGATATCATAGAGAAATGAGATCTAGAGAGACGGAGTTTTGTGTCTGCGAGAGAGAAAGATATTTCACAACGAGAGTGATAGCTAGAGAGACATACGAGGGAACTCAAGATATCTCTAGGAAGAGAGGGTGTGTGTGAGCGACATACAAGAGAACAATGGAGAAATATGAGACCCTGGGAGACAGAGTTTGTGTTTGTGTGTGAGAAAAAGATATTGAAGAGGAAGAGTCGTAGGTTCTCATATCTAAGGAGCAAAAGACATCTCTGTATGAGGGGTGTGCGAGTGGCACACATGGGAATAGTAGAGAGAAATGAGACCCCGGGAGACAAAGTTTTGTGTTTGTGTGAGAGAAAGAGATTCCACATGGATAATCATAGTTAGAGACACATAGCAGGGAGCGAGATATACTTAGAGAGAGATAGAGTGATGAAGGTCGAGGGAGAGAGTACCGTCAGTGTGTTACGAAGATAAAAGATCATTGTCGACATACAGGTAGCACGAGAGATACCTGAGAGACGATGAATGCATATAGGTCCAGAGAGATAGTCCTATATAAGCATGAGTGATAGCTATATGAGACGAATATCTGGATTAAAGGGGATTCAAATATTTAAACTGGAGATCACGACATCGATATTATCATAACGCAAATTGGTGTATCAAACATGCATATTCATTTGAATTTGGGCACACGTGTAATGTTATATAGTTTATCAATATTGGTGATCCATAGATTCTTCAATTACAAACAATGCATGGTTTATATGCAATTAATGTCTAAACGGGATTACACTATATGTTGCGTGTGTGAAACACATTATACATGTTTGAGAAGTAAAAAAACCCGCATCAAACACACATTAATTGGAGACAGTTAGCGAGGAATGCATACATTGAATTTCAACATAAAGTGGTTTCAAATATTTGAAAATCCAAATTGATGGATACAACCTTATGAATCTGAGATCATGCCATTTGTAAACCATATTTATGTATAAATGGTGTTGTGCTTTTGAAAGTATATATAAAAAATGATGTGTATAGAATGTAATTCCAATTGAAAATGGATCCCACCCGAAAAAAAAGAATACAAACGGGATTCGAATTAAGTTGGCACGGTAAACATGCACTCTGCAAAATTTGAACGAAGCGGGGAAAGTCGCAATAACCGCCCGAAACCAAAATCTGCGAGATGGAAATCACTGCTGCCTATCCCTGCCACGCAAAGCCTATTGTAACATCCCAAAATTCTAAATTTTGGAATGTTATAATAAATAGATAGATTTGATTGATTGTTTGATTGATTGTCTAAAAGTGAGTGAATTTGAAACTTTTGAAAGTTAAATGAGAGGGAATAAAAGGACTTTCCCAAACTTTCATATTTGCTTTCTGATCTCCATGAATTCAAATTCTTTTCAAATACAAAACCCTTGAGCGAAGATGATATGACTTCTTCCATTTAAAATTAAATGAAAGCGTATTTGAAAATAATTGAATTTCATTTGGAAATATTTCAATTCAGAAACTTTAAGCAACTCAATGATTTTCGCGAGAGGAGATAAAATGACTTCTTCAAATTATGAAATATGAGTTGGGAGTTTCAAGGATCAAATTCAAAGTCCTTTTGAAATTATTTTCATTTTGGAATTGGTTGAGTTTTATTCAAATTATTTTTCTCCAAAAATAAAATATATGGAAAATAGGGTAACATGATTCCCTACATTAGAAAATTGGAGAAAAATTAATTTGAAATCATTTTGGTATTTTAAAATGATTGTTGTTGGATTTTAATAGACCAGTAGCACTCTTTGTTTTATCTGAATTTGTGTGAATTTTATTTAATGCTAGAAAAATGTTCATGTCGTGGAAAATCTTTTTCTGAAAATTTTGATATATTATATGCCTATATAATATATTTTTTATTATTATTCTTTTATTTGTCTGAAAAAAAAGAAAAAAAATTCCGCCGACTGGGCCGGCCCAGCCAACCAGGCCAAGCCCAGCCCAGCCGAGCCTTCCCCGACCTCGCGCTAGAGGCCGGATCTCGCACGACTGCGCCGCCGCCTCGATGTGCGTGCTCCGCCCGGACTCCACGCCACCTCCTCGCCCTCCTCATAAAGCCGCCGCCCCGGGCCCCGCCTCTCTCTCTCTGCCGCGCCGCGCCGCCCCTCTCGCAGATCGCCGCCACCTGCCGTCGCACTCGCACCGCCGAGACGCTTGCGGCCGCCGCCCGCGCGCTGCTGCCTTGCGCGGCCCAGCGCCGCCGACGCCGCCCAGCCCCCCCCCCCCCCCCCGTGCAGCCACCGCCCGCTCCTCGCCGAAGCCGCTTCACGTCACTGCTGCCGTCGCCGGAGGTCATCTCGCCGCCGCCGGTTTTCTTGCGAAGACCGTCAAACCGCCGAGAACCATGGTAAAAACCGCCGCCAACCGGTCCGATTCAAATTGGTTTTTTTACATAAACCATTTTTTATTATTTAACGAGCGTTCTCTGTTTAGATATCTTTAGCGAACGGTTTTCATTCGTTAGGGTTCAGTAGTGAACGTTCACTGTTTAGTATTTTCCTTTTTCTGTTTTAATTTCGGCCAAGGACCTATTCTTGATAACTTTCTTCACAGATTAGTCCCTATACTTCAATCTATCATTACTTTTTACCCGTTTATCCAAATCCAACGAAACCAACGCTCACGTCTTCGTTACGATCTCCTCTATCCAGTAAAACAACTCAAACATGTCTTTGAAAAGTTTAAAATTTGAATTAGACCAGATTTGAATTCAAGCTTCATTTGATCATAACCTGAGTTTCGTAGCTCCGTTTCAGTTGATTCTTTTTGCAAATCGAAGCTCTTGACCTAAACTTTCTGATAAGGCCAAATTCACATAATTTTGGTACTTTTAGAAATTTTTTTATGTTGCAAGAGCTATTTGCTTGGTTTTGATGTTTTCCGAATCGACTTCTTCGTTCTTTCTGATCTTTTGAGTGATTGCGTATGTGTGGTTACTATTGCTTGCTTACGATAGATTGATCGGAGTGTGAAGAGTAGATCTATCAAGAGTTTTGAGTGCGAATCATCTTCATCAACATTACAGGCAAGTTCACACTTGATCATATCCCCTTTCATACCCAGTTTTTATGCATTAGTTCCAATCCTCAAACATTGCATGATTAGGATGTCATTAACATGTGGGTATTGGGAAGTAGTTGATGAGGTAGTACCTATTACCTATTTATTATCAAACCCTTGGGAGTTACTATTACGTTATGCTTACAATGCCATGCTATGCTCGTAGACGTGGATTGGATTTTGAGAGTATTCATGAAAGATGTGAGAGATTATTGTTAACTAAGGTTTAACTTAAGGTGGCTACTATAATACACATCTGGGTGGATTGGTTGGGGCACCCTGGGGATATACCAGTGGACTTGCCCGGACACCTGGGGATATACCAGTGTTGTCCTAGGAGATCCCGGGGTTACCGTGTGATCATCCTATGGTTCGCCACCCAGGCTCAAAGGGATCATGAGACTATTCATACTAGAAACTTCCGTGTGCAGCCACAAGCTATTATGGGCTCTAGAATAGTTGACTAAGTCGTGCGAACTCTTACAGTGGTAGACTAGCAGATGTAGGGGATGTAGGTGGTACGGTCTACCCGATCGTAAGGTGCTAGCGCTTCTGAAGGACTATGTCTCGGTCATCCGTCTTCTCAAACACCATGTAGTGCGAGAAACCAAACGGAGGCGATCGAGTCTTGTGGGGAAAAGTGCGCAAACCTCTGCAGAGTGTATAAACTAATCATGATTAGCCGTGTCCCCGGTTATGGACATCTTGAGTATCTAGTTCTTGGATTATCCTGTGATCTCATCACGTTACTTTAAATGAATTGTTAGGTTTTAATGATGATGCTTAATTGGGATTGAGAATGCTGTCAACCATTCTCAATGTTCAACAACCACCATGATAGTTAATTAAAATGTATTCCTTTGCAGTAGGGAAAAATTGGCTTTTCGCAAAAACCTTATAACCATAGAGCTTTTCCACTAGCCAAATATGCATGTAGTGATAGCCTTTATTCATCATTCTCTATGGTGTGAATTTGCCAGTACATTCAATGTACTGACCCTCTGTGGCTGCAACGTCTCATGTTGCAGGATTATCTTACGACGAGTAAGTGATACGTTAGGGTTACGATTTCTACACTCAACTTTGCCGTTGGTGTTGATGGGAATCCACAACCTTGTTACTTCCGCTATTTTGGATTTGAGGTAATAGTATTTACGTTACTTTTACATGTGATTTACCTCTGTTATAAATCCTCGAGTACTGTGTGTGTCAGCATACCGATCCAGGGATGACACTTAAGCACAGAGACTTGACCCATTCGGGTCGGGTCGCTACACCTATATGCTGGATTTCTATAGGTTTCGATAGGGGTAGGTTTGTAATTTCTCCCAAATGTGACGTAACCGCCTCTCACCCAGATTCATACACGGTGACTGCGAAAACACAATGTGTCCTTGGCCGAAATCGACTCCCTCCCCGATTCATATTCAAACATGGTGGGCGCCAAAAACAAACTCTCGTCGGCAAATATTCAGCGTATTCGAGATTACCGTCCTATCCCCAACTGACTAGTGTTGCTGTGATGTAGTAGAAATTTGAAACGGGGGATAAGTTTGTAAATTTCCTCGCATTTGAGACAAGCGCGCCCTGAATACATGGTTCCCCCCTTCCTCTCTACCTCCCTTTTCCCCATTCGTATTCCGTGGGCGCCAAAACACCCTCTCCACCCCACCCTCCTCCGTCCGCTGCCGTCCGCCACCCCATCCACCGCCGTCCTCCTCCACCATGCCGGAGCTGATTCCCCGACGCCGCCGTCCATTACAAGAGATCGACCTCTCTCATCCATGGCTTCGGACCGGCATCATTGCATCCTGTCCTCTCGATTCATCCCCGCCGTCGTCCACCTTGTCGGCGCCACTCCTACGACCGTCTCGTCCACCGCACCTCGCCGCCACCGTCTACCCTCCTAGATCTACTTCCACGCCGCCGACAGCCATCGCTACCGCAGCACCATCAAATTCTCAGCAGATGCGTACACGGCACCGCACCAGAGGCGGTACTCTTTCGTATCTGCTCAACTTATTTATCGCAGCAAGAAAATAGATCGCCACTGCTTTACTCTGATTTCTTGTCTTGGTTGCGAAGTTGCCTTTGTCCGGTTTGCACCTTCAAATCTGCCATGGCACGCTCAACACCATACTCGCAATGCTTATGGTTTTCCCCTCTTATATTGCACACTAGTTAAATCATAGTAGACTAAATTTCGAAATTGGGTCAGTCAATTTTTCAGAGCTCACCGGAGTTCGCCGGTGCAATCGAAGGGGCTCGGGTGGTTGTGGGGCCTCACCGAACGAAGAAAACTCGACGCGGGGTGGGGGTTGGGGTGGGGGTGGGGGTGGGGTGGCGGAGGAACACAGGCGGTGGGGGCCGGTGGTCCGCCGACGGCCCGTGTAGTGTTCTATATGGGAAGAATCAGAGACGAGGAACAAGAAGGGTTAGGAGACATAGGATCTTCATCCAACCGCCTGAAATGGTCGAGAGACAGCTAGGAGTTGCAATCTTAATGCGCTCTGGTTCATCATGTGTGGGCACTGCGCAACCAACGTTTTATTATCCAAAATCTGCTTGCTCTTCTTTACCATGTTCCTCTTCTGTTCTTCTTTAATATGTACTCTCTCCGTTCCTAAATACAAGTCTTTGTATAGATTCCACCATGGACTACATATGAAGCTAAATGAGTGAATCTACACTCTAAAATGTACCTGGATACATCTGTATGTGATCCATAGTGGAAATCTCTACCAAGACTTATATTTTGGAACGGAGAGAGTATGATAGTAGTATAGTATGTTCCTTATATTGAAGATGAGCAGGGACATTTGCAGTGGAGAGGTCTATACGGTCGGTTGTGATGGACACCTTGAGCCTCTTTGATTCGTAGGATCTTGTAAACATAGGAATAGGATTTGTAGTGGCCTGCTCACTTGAATCCTATAAGAATAGCAAGGAAATGCCAGGAGCTGTGTCACCTTTGAGAGTTACATTGATATTAACAGTACCGCACCTTCACTTGAAGAGAGCTGGTATCTGAAGCCTTTTTAGCCGTACCGGCAATACTAGCACATATATTCCAGCAAGTTCCACTTTGCTGATTTTACTCTGATGCTTAAGGTTTTCCCATTATATCTACACTATGATCTGTGTAGCTGCTTTGTGTCGCACTAGCAACAGTCCACTCTTGAAGCTAAACACTGCAATGACTTACAAAATTGGCACCAAGGCATTGAGTGCCATTCTGGATGCAATGAAGCTCATACACTCCCCACCTGTTGATTCTTGTTCAGAATATGATCCTAATGACTATTCTAACCTCGAGGAGTCAAAGGCAGATGGCCTATCCTGTTCACCCATCAAGGTGCATGTTCTAATTTGGCAATGTTTTATTGATTGCGGGTATCTTGCATATGTTGTCTTGCATTTCTTCTACTTTGTTGCACCGCCATCTTCTTAGTTTACTCATCATATATGTCGAGATGCCATGCCCATCCATTATCAATACATATTCCATCTGTCATCATAACATGTTTTTCCACTCAAATGTTGTTCTTGTGCATCAGACATCAAAAAGGAAGAGGGTGATTGCCGAACCTGAAGGAGCACCAGAAAAGTCCTTGAAAAACATGGTGGTGCCGGAGAAATCAGGCAGCACCCCACTTATATTGGTTGTACAACCAGTGACACAAAACGTAGGACCGACTCCAGCAGACTGGACGCATACTTCACTGGCCACACCACTAGCCCCACCACACAGGACCTGCACTCCAGCAAAAGGTATACCGATTTCATTTGCCATAGCACTAGCTGTACCATAGAAAAATCCCACTCTAGCGAAAAGTACAGCAAGCCCACTAGCCGAAGACCTATCCCAACTGCAGAGACGGCCAATTCCTGTAGATTGGAACCCCATTCCATTTATTCCCAGTTTAAAAGACAATGCTTTCAATGTTGTTAAGGACTACGTGCATATATTCCCATCATGGGAGGATTATTGTGAAGACAAACACCATTTTCACATCTTCCTGTCCAACTTACGTGTAAGTGCTATTATTCATGGTTATTGTTTTCCTGTTTTCTGCTGATTGAACACATGAATGATTTATATTACATTGTTGTAACTAGGCGAGGGTCAATCTGGATAGTCATGACGAGCAAAGCTTGCTTGTGCTTTTCTATGAAGCATTGCATCAGTATCGGTGTTACCTGAGGAAATCACACTTTGATGGCAAGTCTATAAAGGAATTTCTAGTGAAGTCTCCTGTGCTAAATTTAGAAGACATTGAATGGAAAAACCTTTTTATGCACTGGTCTCGTTCCCAGGATGAGGTACTGTCTATGAAATCACATGAGAATTTGAACTTCTACTTTTCCGCATGTGCCTTACGGATCTTTTTTCCAGGAAATCTGCTCGAAGAAGAATTCCGGTTTGACAAGAACAACATGATATCGCAAATATGCTGCCCGCTGCTTTGCTCTTGTTAGTACTTGTTGTCCTGTATCACTGTACTTGCGTACATACCTGGTTCATTATGTGACAGCAGTATGCATGATAGCTTGCTTATCAATTGTTCGCTCCAAATTATCTGATCTGTATGAATGGTTACATTAGTGTAGAATATATCCAATGCCAATGTTTTTAGCTCTGCATTGTTCTTGTAAGTACATGCTGTCCTTTATCAGTGTACTTATAATGACAGGTAGTTGTTCATGTACCATCACTCTGTAGCTTATTTTCCTTTGCCCTCCATTTTCTACACATCAGATCTATATTTACTCTTACCATGAGGTTGGTACTAAAGAAGTTAAGCTCTGCATTGTTCTTGGCTGTACCTTTTGCCTGTATCGTTGTACTTACATTTATAGCTACTTGGGCATGTAGCATCACTCTTCATCTTATCTTAAATATTCTCCATTTTTTTCTTATATTATCACATCTATATTTACTCTTAACAAAATGTAGAATAAAGGAAATGCTTATGAAGAAGATTCTGTGGTAAACTTCTTGAATTACCCCCCATCAGCATGGACAAGAGCTTTATAGAGCGTCTCTTCACCAATAATGTAAGTTTGTCCTTCTCAAGCCTTCAAACTTTGTTGTGTATATTTGGTTAGGCATGACTGTAACAACTATTTATTTTTGGTGTTTGCATCAAATTGCTTGTTTAAAGTTTATTATGTTGTTCATAAACAAAAGTTTGTCCTTTCTCAATTTAAGTTTTCAGTTGTACAACCAACTTCCTTCTTCATACCATGTAAATTAAACTATACAGAGCAAGTGATCTTCTTTTGCACTGCATGTATGCTTCTGTTCTTCATCCGTAATCCAGTGGTGTGGTGAACCTACCCACTACAGCACAATGTCATATTCTGCAATGTCTTAACTATGAACAATGTCATATCATTCTACTATTATTTAAACCATCTCTTTATTTGCCAATCTGAAATGGTATAAATTGACAGCACACTAACCATTGATACTTATGAGTTCTTGATCTGTAATCCAGTGGTGTCGTGAAGCTGCCAACTCCTTCACAATGTCATTTCCTGCCATGTCTTGACCTGAACAATACCAAATTGTGTTAATACAAATTAAACTGTGTCACTTTATTCGTCAGTAAGAAATATGATGAATTGTCAGCACTGATTCTTTTATGTGCAAAACCTGTCATCTGTCTGCTTGTTTATCTTTCAGAGTGAGGAAGATATAAGTGTTGAACAAGCGCAGTCTCATCATCTTGCTCAGCTGCTTGCGCTGCAGCTCCCCAGCAGGGCTAACCTTTCTTGAACTCTATTGAAGTGTTGTCGGTTTTGTATATTATTTTGTCGGTGTGTTTATTTGCACTGGTGGCGATCTTTGATGCCCAGTGTATGTAATCTGCTGTCTGCTTGTGCTTTATTATCATAGTGGCAAACTTTGATGCCCAGTGGATGTAATATGCCGTAATTGCTTTATTGTATAGTATAGGTTTTTTCTTATTCATGATGATGTAGTTATTTTACTTTATATATATCCTGTCTTCGCAGTAAACTGGCCAAACCGTAAAATTACGATACATAATCGGGCCGTCATGCAATCACGATGTTGGTTGGGCCTGAAACATGCCGATCAGCTCACAGGCCGGCAGCAGCCCGAAATGAACCCCGGCCCATGATTGTGCGAATCAAATCACGGGCTTTTAACAGGCCAAAAAATTGTCTCGGTCCTTGTTTAGCCCAATCAGATATCGACTGCGAGCAGGCTGCATGCAAACCGGGCCGTAGTTAGGCCCAACTATATGACGGTCTTTTAACAGGCTGAAATTAATATAGGGCTGAAATGTTAAACGGGCCAGTTAACGGGCCGGCCTACTAGGGTCCTCAAAATCTCGCGGGCCACAGCTGGGCCGGCCCATTAATGTCGGCGAAATCTCGAGGTCCTTTAGCTGGGCCGACCCATTATGATTCACAAGAATTTTGTGGGCCTTTACCTGGGCCGGCCTATTATGGCACACGAAAATCTTGTGGGCCTTTACCTGGGCCGGCCCATTATGGCCCGCGAAATCTTGTGGGCCTTTAGCTGGGCCAGCCCATTATGGTCCGCAAAATCTCGTGGGCCTTTTGCTGGGCCGGCCCATTATGGTCCGCAAAATCTTATGGGCCTTTAGTTGGGCCGACCCATTTAAACTTGTTGGGCCGTGCCACGTGTCGACGTATCATAGGCGCATTCTGTCCAGTGAGTGGATGACATATGTCCCGACGATGAGCCAACACGTGTTTCCTCTAGCCAATGATGATTTTACACGTGGAAAATCCCCATTGGTCGGGGCTGTTTACGGGTTATCGGATCCAAAACCTAACCCGATAGCTTAACGGTGTTCCGTTACGGTGGATGCCACATGCCGGTCACCCTTGACGAAAGCACTTCTGTGACGTGCGATTTATCGTCATGGAAGTGGACACTTCCGTGATGATAATTTTGGTAATGTCATGGAACACTTCTACGACAGCACATGTATGACTATCTTGATTCTGTCATAAATTTGTCATGGATGTACATGCATGACAAAAAAGCGACCTACTGTGACAAACACGTATCATCACGGAAGTGTATTTTTTTGTAGTGATAGGAGGTAAATTTTTAACATCCTTAGCTTTAATACCTTTTTCCTTCATAGATTTCTTTGCCTGTTGCATATCTTCAGGACTGAGATATAATATACCCCTCTTCTTCGGAGTTGGTTTAGGCGGTGGTTTAGAAAGAGTCCAATCATCATAATTTTTCAATATGTTATTCAATAATTCTTCAGCTTGTCCAATAGTTCATTCCCTGAAAACACAACTAGCACAACTATCTAGGAAGTCCCTAGAAGCATCGGTTAGTCCATTATAGAAGATACCAAGTATTTCATTTTTCTTAAGAGGATAATTAGGCAAAGCATTAAGTAACTGGCAAAGCCTCCCCCAAGCTTGTGGGAGAGTCTCTTCTTTAGTTTGCACAAAGTTAAATATTTCCTGTAAGGCAGCTTATTTCTTATGAGCAGGAAAATATTCTTCAGAGAAGTAATAAATCATATCCTGGGGACTACGCACACAACCAGGAGCAAGAGTATTGTACCAAGCTTTACACTACAAAAAAGACACTTCTATGATGATACGTGTTTGTCACAGTAGGTCACGTTTTCTACGATTTTATGACGGAATCAAGATAGTCATACCTGTGATGTCATAGAAGTGTTCCATGACATTACCAAAATTATCATCACGGAAGTGTTCACTTCCATGACGATAAATTCTTCGTCATGGAAGTGCTTTCGTCAAGGGTGACCGACACGTGGCATCCATCGTAACAGGTCGCCGTTAAGCTATCGGGTCCAGTTTTGGTTTCGATAACCCGCTAACAGCCACAAACAATGACGATTTTCCATGTGTAAAATTCTCATTGGCCAACGGAACCACGTGTCAGCTCTGCCTCGGCACAGGTGTCACTCATCCAATGGACGAGATGCAACTATGATATGTTGACACGTGGGCCGACCCAAAAGTGGCCCATAAAGATTAAATGGGCCTCCCAACTAAAGGCCCATGAGATTTCGCTGACCATAATGGGCCGGCCCAACTAAAGGCCCACGAGATTTCGCCGACCATAATGGGCCAGCCCAGGTAAAGGCCCACGAGATTTCGCCGACCATAATGGGTCGTCCTAGCTAAAGGCCCACAATATTTTGAGGACACTAATGGGCCGGCCCGTTAACAGGCTGCCATGTTTTAGGCCAAATGCCAGCCCATGATTGATTCGGTCCATTAAAATCCTACCACGTTCTAGGCCAAATTACAGCCCAGATCAAATCAGGCCATTTAAGAGGCTTTGGGCTAAATTATGGCCCATATCAGATTCGGCCCGTCAACTGGACGCTATGCTTTTGGGCCCACTTGCTAAAGGCCCATTTAGTAATTCAGCCTGATATTAGTTTTAGCATGTTAAAGGCCTGTTTAACATTCTGGCCCTATATTTATTTCGACAATTTAAAAGCCCGTCATATAGTTGGGCCTAACTACGGCCCGGTTTGCATCCGGCATGCTCACCGCCGATAATCTAATTCAGCCAAACAAGGACCGAGACAATTTTGGCCTATTAACAGCCCGTGATGTGATTTTCATAATCATGGGCCGGGGTCTATTTTGACATGCTGCCGGCCCGTGAGCTGTTCGACACGTTTCGGGCCCAACCTACTTTTCATCCTCCTAAAAGCCCATTGAGTTTTCTTGTGGAAAATAGGGCCGGCGGTTTACTCGGCCTATTAGAGGCCCAAATCTACTAGTGGGCCAGTTTACATTTAGGCCTGTTAACGGACCGATTATGTAGTGATTTGCATGACGGCCCGATTATGTACCATAATTTTACGGTTTGCCCGGTTTACTGCGAAGACAGGATACATATACAGTAAAATAATTGCAACATCGTGAATAAGAAAAAACCTAGACTATACAATAAAGAAATTACAACATATTACATCCACTGGGCATCAAAGTTTGCCACTATGATAATAAAGCACAAGCAGACAACAGATTACATACACTGTGCATCAAAGATCGCCACCAGTGCAAATAAACACACCGACAAAATAATATACAAAACCGACAACACTTCAATAGAGTTCAAGAAAGGTTAGCCATGTTCGAGAGCTGCAGCGCAAGCAGCTGAGCAAGCTGATGAAACTGCGCTTGTTTGAAACTTATATCCTCCTCACTCTGAAAGATAAACAAGTAGACAGATGATAGGTTTTGCACATATAAGTATCAGTGCTGACAATTCATCACATTTCTTACTAACGAATAAAGTGACACAGTTTAAAATAGCATTAACACAATATGGTATTATTCAGGTTAAGACATGGCAGGAAATGACATTGTGAATGAGTTGGTAGCTTCACGACACCATTGGATTACAAATCAAGAACTCATAAGTATCAATGGTTAGTATCCTGTCAATTTATCCCATTTCAGATTGGCAAATATAAAGACGGTTTAAATAATAGTAGAATGATATGACATTGTTCATAGTTAAGACATTGCAGAATAGGACATTGTGTTGTAGTGGGTAGGTTCACCACACCACTGGATTACGGATCAAGAACAGAAGCATACATGCAGTGCAAAAGAAGATCACTTGCTCTGTATTGTTTAATTTACATGGTATGAAGAAGGAACTTGGTTGTACAACTGAAAACTTAAATTGAGAAGGACAAACTTTTGTTTATGAACTACATAATAAACTTTAAACATGCAATTTGGTGCAAACACCAAAAATAAACAGTTGTTATAGTCATGCCTAACCAAAAATACACAACAAAGTTTGAAGGCTTGAGAAGGACAAACTTACATTATTGGTGAAGACACGCTCTATAAAGCTCTTGTCCATGTTGATGGGGGGGGGTAATTCAAGAAGTTTACCACAAAATCTTCTTCATAAGGATTTCCTTTATTCTACATTTTGTTAAGAGTAAATATAGATGTGATAATATAAGAAAAAATGGAGAATATTTAAGATAAGATGAAGAGTGATGCTACATGACCAAGTAGCTATAAATGTAAGTACAACGATACAGGCAAAAGGTACAGCCAAGAGCAATGCAGAGCTAAACTTTTTCAGGACCATCGGTGTTACCCAACCTTACGGTAAGAGTAAATATAGATCTGATGCGTAGAAGATGGAGGGCAAAGGAAAATAAGTTGCACAGTGATGGTACATGAACAACTACCTGTCAATATAAGTACACTAATAAAAGACAGCAAGTACTTACAAGAAAAATGCAAAGCTAAAAAATTCATTGGCATTGGATATATTCTACACTAATGTAACCATTCATACAGATTAGATAATTTGGAGCGAACAATTGATAAGCAAGCTATCATGCATACTGCTGTCACATAATGAACCATGTATGAATGCAAGTACAGTGATACAGGACAACAGGTACTAACAAGAGCAAAGCAGCAGGCAGCATATTTATGATATCCTATCGTTCTTTTCAAACTGGAATTCTTCTTCAAACTGATTTCCTGCAAAAAAGATCCGTAAGGCACATGCAAAAAAGTAGAAGTTCAAATTTTCATGTGATATCATAGACAGTACCTCATCCTGGGAACAAGACCAGTGCATAACAAGGTTTTTCCATTCAATGTCTTCTAAATTTAGCACATGAGACTTCACCAGAATTCGTTTATAGACTTGCCATCAAAGTGTGATTTCCTTAGGTAACACTGATACTGCTGCAATGCTTCCTTGAAAAGCGCAAGCAAACTTTGCTCGTCATTAATATCTAGATTGACCCTCGCCTACTTACAACAATGTAATGTAAATCATTGATGTGTTCAATCAGCAGAAAACAAGAAAATAATCACCATGAATAATAGCACTTACACGTAAGTGGGACACGAAGATGTGAAAATGGTGTTTGTCTTCACTATAATCTTCCCATGATGGGAACATATGCACGTAGTCTCTAACAACATTGAAAGCATTATCTTTAAAACTGGGAATAACTAGAATGGGGTTTCAATCTGCAGGAATTTGCCGTCTCTACAGTCGGGATAGGTCTTCGGCTGGTGGACTTGTTGTACTTTTTGCTGGAGTGGGATTTTTCTGTGGTACGGCTAGTGCTATGGCAACTGAAATCGGCATACCTTTAGCTTGAGTGCAGGTCCTGTGTGGTGGGGCTAGTGGTGTGGCCAGTGAAGTATGGGTACAGTCTGCTGGAGTTGGTCCTACGTTCTATGTCACTAGTTGTACAACCAATATAAGTGGGGTGATGTCTGATTTCTCCGGCACCACCACGTTTTTCAAAGACTTTGCTGGTGCTCCTTCAGGTTCAGCAATCACCCTCTTCCTTTTTGATGTCTGATGCACAAGAACACCATTTGAGTGGAAAACATGGTATGATGACAGATGGAATATGTATTGATAATGGATGGGCATGGCATCTTGACATATATGATGAGTAAACTAAGCACATGGAGGTGCAGCAAAGTAGAACAAATGCAAGACAACATATGCAAGATACGCACAATCAATAAAACCTTGCCAAATTAGAATAGGCA
Organism: Triticum aestivum; assembly: GCF_018294505.1. NCBI lineage: Eukaryota > Viridiplantae > Streptophyta > Magnoliopsida > Poales > Poaceae > Triticum > Triticum aestivum. The sequence continues at coordinate 419,618,052 of NC_057809.1, forward strand.
CCTTGATGGGTGAACAGGACAGGCCATCTTCCTTTGACTCCTCAAGGTTAGAATAGTCATTGGGATCATATTCTAAACAAGATTCTACAGGTGGGGAGCGTATGAGTCTCATTGCATCCAAATGGCACTCAATGCCTTGGTGCCAATTTTATTAGTCGTTGCAGTGTTCCACAATGTTATTCTGATGTGTGGATTCTGATATTCACTATAATTACGTATAATATCTGAGAACCATGAGAACATAAATAGTAGTGAGATTATCTTTGTAATGCAGAGGATATTCTAATGTAGGGCGCCCCTGTAAACCCTTGTGTGCTATCACTGGATTCTGATGAGAGAGCTCGTGTGTGTTGTAATATGGTGCGTGCATTAATATAATCTAGCACAAGTACACAAAAAATGGGTTCCAGAAGTAAGGATAGTTGGTATATGATAGGTTCATAATATACTGTATAGAGAGTTTATTTCCTAACCATGATAACAAGAGCACACAGCAACTAGGTAGATCGTAGTGTACATAAATGGGGTACACCATAACCACACTATATAAATCAGGAAAGTGGAACTAGCTGGAAAATACGGTTTTGTATTGCCGCTACTAATTGAAAGCCTACCGATTACAGGCTAGCTCTATCAGCTGTTGACTGCAGATGTCCCTGCTCTCCTTCCGGACAAGGAACATACTGTACGCACTAAATACAGAATAACAAAAGAGGAACATGTTAAAGAACAAAAGAGGAAGCATATTCATGAGGTTCCGCTGCATTGCATACAATGTTGGTTGCGCACTCATGATGAATCATAGCGCCCAAAGAAATGCAATTCCATGTTGTCTCTCTATATGTGGCCACATGCATTTAGAAAATAAAGTGGGAGCATTACCTGACCAATTAAATGTGTGTCTGTTAACTAATATCAGTATCATATCACAATTCGTATTTGAAGAAGTAAGCTTTGGACTTATGATTGGTGTGTTGTTTAGCTTCAAGAGTGGACTGCTGCTAGTGCGACAAATAGCAGCTACACAGATCATAGTGTAGATATAACGGGAAAACCGTAAGCATCAGGAGTAAAATTAGCAAAGTGGAACTTGCTGGAATATATGTGCTAGGATTGCCGGTACAGCTAGAAAGGCTTCGGATACCAGCTCTCTTCAACTGAAGGTGCGGTACTGTTAATATCAGTGTAACTCTTGAAGGCGACACATCTCCCTGCATTTCCTTGCTAATCTTATAGGATTCAAGTGGGTAGGCCACTACAAATCCTTTTCCTATGTTTACAAAATCCTACGAATCAAAGAGGCCCGAAGAGTTCAAAGTGTCCATCACAACCGACCGTATAGACCTCTACACAGCAAATGTCCCTGCTCATCTTCACTACAAGGAACATACTGTACTACTATCATACTCCCTCCATTCCAAATATAAGTCTTTGTAGAGATTTCCACTATGGATCACATACAGATGTATATAGATACATTTTAGAGTGTAGATTCACTCATTTTGCTCCATATGTAGTCCATGGTGGAATCTATACAAAGACTTGTATCTAGGAACGGAGAGAGTACTTATTAAAGAAGAACGGAAGAGGAACATGCTAAAGAAGAGCAAGAAGATTTTGTATAATAAAATGTTCGTTGCACAGTTCCCACACATGATGAGCCAGAGCACACTAAGAATGCAACTCCCTGCTGTCTCTCTATATGTGGTGCACGTGCTTTTCGAAAGTAAAGTAGGAACCTTAGCTGACCAATTAAACGTTATCTGTTTTAGTAATATCAACATCATATCAGATTCATATTTGAGCAACAAGTTTGGAATTATGAGCTTGATGGATTCAGGAGTAGTGCTAAGCAGGTACGATGATGGTACTGAATATAAAGGCATGTCTGCATGCAACTCGCATGACTTTTGTCATTTGGGTCAGTCAACCATTTCAGACGGTTGGATTAAGATCCAACGTCTCCTAACGCTTCTTCTTCCTCGTCTCTAATTCTTCCCATACAGAACACTGCACGGGCCGCCGGCCGAACCACCGGGCCCCACCACTTGTGTTCCTCCGCCACCCCCACCCCCTGTAACATCCCAATTTTTAATTTGGATGTTATACATAGGTCATCATATGCATATCATATTTTTTTGCATTTTGGTTGTGATCCTATAAATCTTAAGCAACTCAAGGACCCAAGGAGAGAGTTGGAGGTTTCACAAAATTTTCATATTTGAAATTTCTCAAATTCGAAAAGAGGATCAAATTTGATTTTTAAAATTTTCTCTCCAATTATTTCAAATAAAGAGAGAAGATAAAATGACTTCTTCAAATGAAAGGAATATTGGAGAAGAAATTTCAAAATCAAATTAAAATTTTATTTGGATTTTATTTTCTATTTTATTTGAATTATAAAAAATATGCATTGTTTAAAATTGCATTTTTAGGCCAGAAGGCCTGGGCCAAATCAGTGAGACCGATTTCGACAACTTGGTCGGTCCGAGATGAATTCGGCGGAAACCTAACCCTAAATTTTTGAATCAAAACTAATCTGAAGAAGTTTTTGATTGGATAGAAGTATCTCAAACGTGGTAAGGTTCATGGAATTGACCTAAGTGCAGAAATCAAAGGTAAAGATTGCACAAAGGGGTCAAGTTCATACCCTAACTCGGTGGTGAACTCGCTACGGCGACAACGGCGGCAAAGATTACGCTGACAGTGGCAGAGACCAGTGGCAGGAGGTCGCTGGCAACGGAGGAGACGATTCGGAGACCTCGAGTCGGCAGAGTTGGACATGCGCGGGCGAAGGGTTTCGGAGAAATTTCCGAAATTCGACCCGTGGGTATATATATCCAGACCCTGTCGGTGTGACCAAGTTGAGCAACTCAATGGCTCCGAGATGCAGAATCGCAAGTGGTTACTACAACTCGGTGGGACCGAACTGTTAAAATTGGTTGCACCGAGATTCAAACCTAGATCTACTCAATGAACTCGGTAAGACCGAAAGGAATAAATCGGTCAGACCAAAATGCATCAAGAGGTTTTGGAAGTTTAAGTCTATGACAGATCGGTGGCTCCGAGTGCTCGTGACCCAGAGGGTTCGAATCTGACTTGATCAAACTTTGTGATGTAGTATGAATAGAGTTTGAGATGAGAAAAGAATAGATAGCTAGAGGGAGTACTTAGGCATTCTTGTCCATCCATTGGCAAAAGAAAAGACCAAACAATCAAAGCAACAAATGGATGTCCTTGAATGAAGAAAATTATGCATCCAGCATGCTCACACAATAAGATGGCAAATGAAATATGTGGCAAAGCATGCACAAAGACTCGAGCATCTATCAAGCAATTGGCGATGACTAGGTCATCTATATATGAGTATATTGACTTAGGAGTCAAATGAGAACATTTGATCATAGGTCATACTCATCGTTTAAGTACGAGTGGGGTTACCACTTTTACATAAGGTGTTGTTGTGTTCATACCATTAGAGTGTCTTTAGCTCAATTCTTAGAGTAAAGCTCCCCCTAGATGTGATATCCCCTTTTTAGAGGGATGAACTAACCTTGGGTTTTGTCGATGATGGCTTCATGTAGATGTCGAAGATGTGGATGCTCAATGTTGATGTAGATTATTTGGAGCAATCCATTTGAGTGAGTTGTACTTTCAATACCTACATGGGTTAGTCCCACAAGGAACAAACAAGGATATCCATAGACATAGAGTGAAATACACAGAACATGATGTCCATGAAGTCATTAGGTTACCTTGTCCCTTGACTTACCAACAAGAGGGTTTGTGACTCCTTGAACTAGTGCAAGATGTGGAAGTTGATTACACTTGTCCTTGCCAATATGAATATGAGTGAAGTATGTTCGCGGAGTCACCCACATGAGCTCTCTAGTTCTTCTTCTTTGGGACCCACATCATCTTGATGGGAATCCTTGGGGTTGTAGATGTACTTGATGAAGTAGAACTTGACGTAGTCTTGGGAACCCACTTGACCAAGGCCTTTGAAGCTTCTTCAAATGCATAAATCTCCTCTTGAAGCTTGTCCTTGCATTTTAGCTTGTGGTCTTGCGGTGGAAGATCATCTTGAGCTTGTGTCCCCTTCAAGGAATTAGGATAATACTTCTCTTGTTGAGGAACAAACTTCATCTTGGGGTATTGATCTTATTCCCACTCAACTCCATTGGCATTGAACTTTCATTCAAAACCAACACCTTGACTCTTGCGGCGCTTCCCTTGCTTGCGTACAATTTCCTCAAATTGCTTACTTCTAGCAAGGCTCTTGTAAACACATTTCTCTATAATTCCCTTCAATAAGCTATTTTCTTGCTCAAGTGTAACTTGGCTAAGAGAATCATTAGTGGAATCAAGAGAACTACTAGAAGCAACAATATTGGATTTAGCATGATTATTGTTACTACTAGAAGAGTAATCTTTCTTAAGCTTGTTGCTAGATTTTACTTGTGGCATGTAAGTAGAAAAGAGTAAACACTTGGCAATGTAAGAAGAACTTTTCTTCCGAAGATCATCATTGATAGATTTTAAGAACCCATGTTCTTCCTCTAGGTTGAGCTTCTCGAAGCATAGCTTCTCATGAGTTTTTAAAAGTTCTCGATGATCTTCTGAAGTAGTTTCATGAGCTAACTTAAGAGTGTTTAGTTCTTTAGTTAGACGCTCAATCTCCTTCTTATCATTTTCATTTGTTTCATCTTGATTAGCATGATTAATAGTAGTTTCATCATAGTCTTCATCACTAGCATTATCAACAAGTAACTCATCATCACCTAGCAAATCATCTTCATCACTATTGAAATCAATATACCCGGTGTGTGATACCTTGGGGCCTTTATCCATGAATCACCTTCCAATTCCTTCATTTGGCGAGTCAAATATGTCATAGGAGTTGGTTGACACAAGTGCAAGACTGGCAACACCTTCATCTTGAGTATATTCAGAGTCGGAGTGATAACTTCTCTCAGAGTGGTGATCGGAGTCAAAACCGTATACCCATTCACCAACATGAGCTTGATGTCTTTGTTTTGTATAGCTCCTTGATGACTTGTTCTTCCTTTTCGAATCCTTGCTTCTGCCGAGAGGTTCTTCGTTCATAATGATCATCTCTACTCCTTCTCTCTCTTGGAGGTGATTCATCTCTTCTACTTATTCTTTTAGGTGAGTCTTCTTTTCTTTTGTATGGGGTCGTACACTCATTGGAGTAGTGTCCGGGTCTTCCACAATTGTACCAATTACGTTCACGACTAGAAGATCTTTTTTCATAGTAGGATCTTGATATGGAACTTCTCTCTTTGCTTCCACTCTTGTAGAATTTGTTGAAGTTCTTCACCATTAAGCTCAATTCCTCATTGAAGACTTGTTTTTCACTTGATGTGGCAGGAGCATCACATGAGGCTTTATAAGCACCACTAGACTTGTTGTGAAGCTCTTCTTTGTCCTTGAGTGACATCTCATGAGCAACAATTCTTCCAATGACTTCTGTTGGCTTGAGATCCTTGTAATTGGGCATCATTTGTATCAATGTGCACACGGTATCATATTTTCCATCAGAGGCTCTTAGGATCTTTTTGATGATGAATCTGTCAGTCATCTCTTCACTTCCTAAGCTGGCAATCTCATTTGTGATGAGAGCAAGCCTGTAGTACATTTCAGCGACACCTTCACCATCCTTCATTTTGAACTTGTCAAGCTGACTTTGAAGCACATCCAACTTGGATTCCTTGCCGGACTCGGTACCTTCGTGCAAATCAATCGAAGTATCCCAAGTTTCCTTTGCATTCTCAAGACGGCTAATTTTATTGAATTCTTCGAGGCACAATCCATTGAAGAGGATGTCGCAAGCTTAAGCGTTGTATTGCAGCATTTTCAACTCTTTTGTAGTTGCTTCACGATTTGGTTCTCTCCCATCGAAGAATTCACCTTGCAAACCAATACACATAATAGCCCAAACGGTGGGGTTATGTCCAAGAATATGCATTTTCAACTTATGCTTCTAACTAGCAAAATTATCACCATCAAAGTAAGGACCTCTATGGTGGTAATTTCCCTCGCTAGACGCCATACTCTCCTAGGTTGTGAAACCAATGCTACGATCACCAAAGCTATGGAAATGAAGGCAAATGGAGACCAAAGCTCTGATACCACTTGTAGGACCGAAAGTATGTCTACAGGGGTGATTAGACTACTTGACCAAATAAAAATCTAGCCTTTTCCCAATTTTATGTCTTGGCAGATTTTAGCAACTTAACACAAGTCAAGCAATCAACCTACACATGCAATTCTAAGAGTATAGCAGTGGAATGTAAATCATTGCATATGAAGGTAAAGGGGAGGAGTTTAGAGGGAGCAAACACAATGTAGAAACGGAGATTTTTGGCATGGTTCTGATAGGTGGTGCTATCGTACATCCACATTGATGGAGACTTCAACCCACGAAGGGTAACGGTTGCGCGAGTCCACGGAGGGCTCCACCAACGAAGAAGTAACCTTGTCTGTAACATCCCAAATTTGCAATTTGGAATGTTAAATACTAGATCATCATGCATAGCATATTTTCTTGCATTTGGTTCGATCCTAGAAATTTCACGCAACTCAAGGACCTTCGGAGAGAGTTGGAGATTTCATTATTTTCATATTTGAGAGTTTTCTCAAATTTTGAAAAAAGAGGATCATTTGATTTATTTATTTCATCTTCAATTATTTTTCCAATATCCAAAAATATAAGAGAGGGAATAATATGACTTTCCCAAATTTAGGAAAAATGAAGATTTAATGAATAAATCAAATTTTGGTTTCGCCGGAGTTTTGTTGCTTTTTATTTGGATAGGGAAAAATGCATGTTTTCAAAAATGCATTTTAGGCCCGGAGTAAAGTTCATTTTGTTCGACTCGTTGTCAGGAGTCGGGGAAAATTTACTTTAGGTTTTTCGGAGTTCGTTTAGTTAGTTTTCTTTTGTTTTTCTGCGCAGAACCGATAAAAAAAAGAGAGCAGCGCCCCGCCTGGGCAAGGGCCCAGCCGGCCGGCCCAGCCGCCAGCCGCCCTGCGCGCCAGCGCCAGCCGCCGCCTGCTTGCGCCCCCCTAGACCGAGTCCTGTAGGACTCTGTGGGCCGGCCCCCCTATTTTGCTTTGCCCCTCCCCCAAGCAACACCCCCTCTCCCTCCTTATAAATACCAAGCCCCCCCTCTCCTCCCCAAGCCGCAGCCGCCTATAGCGCGCCTATAGCGCCGCCGCCGCCAAGCCGCCGCCGCCGCCCTTGCCACCCGCACGCTGCCGGAGGTACTCCCGCGCCGCTCCTCTTTTTCTTCGCCGTTCGTTTTTCTTAAAGAATCGTTCCCGTTTCTTTTCCGTTTCTTCGGCTTTGTTTCGGTTTTCTTCCGAAACCCTAGATCGTTTTTCGTTCTTCTTTCGGATACCTTCCGTCTCAACGAACGTGATTCAAGATTTTTCCCGGTTAACGGACCGCCCCGTTCGTTTAACCGTTCATCTCTTTCTTTTCGTCGGTTTATTCCGCGTTCATTTCCGATCGTGATCTCAGATCCGATCTTCGTTCTAGTCTTTCTTCCCGCTCGTTTATTGGAAATCAGGTGATTCAAGCGCCTGGAGTTTCATTTCAAAACCGCCGTTCCGTCTAATCAACTTAAACAAGTTTTTGCCCCGGTAAAATTTGACCTAGTTTCAACTTGCTAGAACCGAGTTGTTTCTTCCGCCATTTGTTTTTCCGTCATTTGTTCGGTTCTTTCTTTCTTTGCAACCGGAGTTCTTAAGTTGAATTTTCTGGTTCGTTCTCTTGTTCGAGTTTTACCTGTGCATTAGATGAGTACTTATTGTATGCTTGTTGTTTGTCTGCGATAGATCACCCGGATTGCGCCGCTTGTTACTTCGAAACCCTAGGTCTTGCGGATCATCAGCAAGGCAAGTAACACTTTGATCATACCTTTTCTACAACCCATGTTTTACTGCATTAGATCAATCCTCTCACATTGCATGATTAGGATCTAATTAAATTGAGGGATGGGAAGTAGATGAGGTAGTACCTATTACCTGTATTATTATGAAACCTTTGGGAGTTACTTCTACGCTTGCTATTTATGCCATGCTATGCTAGTAGACGTGGATTGGGTGAGTGATATCCATGACAGATGTGAGTTGATAATTTTAATGGTTTATCTAAGGTGGCAACTTAAACACACATCTGGGTGGATTGAGGCACCTGATGTCTATCAGGACTTGCCTGTTTCTATTTCGGACCGCCACCCAGGCTCAAAGGGATCATAAGATCTTTCATGCTAGAAACTTTCGTGTGCAGCCACAAGCCATTATGGGCTCTGGCATAGTTGACTAAGTCGTGCGAACTCTTACGGGTAGACTAGCAGATGTAGGGGAAAGTAGGTGTACCGGTCTACCCACATGTAAGGTGCTAGCGCTTCTGAAAGACTGTGTCTCGGTCATCCGTTTCTCAAACACCATGTAGTGCGAGAAACCAAACGAAGGCGATCGAGTCTTGTGGGGAAAAGTGCGCAAACCTCTGCAGAGTGTACAAACTAATCATGATTAGCCGTGTCCCCGGTTATGGACAACTTGAGTATCTAGTACTTGAATATCATGTGAATCTCATCATGTTACTTCTAATTAATATTGTTGGGTTTAATTGTTCACTTAATTGGGATCGGAATGCTATCAACCATTCTTGATGTTTAACAACTACCATGATAGTTAAATAAATTTATTCCTTTGCAGTAGGGAAAAATTGGCTTTACGCAAAACTGTAACCATAGAGCTTTCCACCAGCCATATATGCATATAGTATAGCTGTTTCATTCCATTACTCTCTATGTGTTACATTGCCAGCATATTCCATGTGCTGACCCGTTTTCGGGCTGCAACTTTCATGTTGCAGACTTTTCAAACGACGAGTAAGGTGCTTTTAGGTCGTGGTTCTATACTTAGTGATGCCGTTGGAGTTGATGGACCCATTTATCTTCCGAGTCTTCCGCTGTTATCGTTATTAGATGGCCTTAAGCTATATTTATTGTAATAAGTTCTCTTTGAGACAACGATGTAATAAGTGTGTGATTGCCACTCTGCTATAAATCCTTCGATGTACTGTGTGGTGTCAGCATTACTGATCCAGGGATGACACCGGAGCACAGAGCACTTGATCCATTCGGGTCGGGTCGCTACAGAGAATGGTATCAGAGCACACGCTGACTGTAGGACACGACCACTAAGTTAAAGCCATAGAACACCATTCTCTTCTCATTTTCTAACTCCTCATCTTTTCTACTCTATTAGGATGACGAACGCGAAGATTAAGTATGCTCAACCGGATGAAGGCACACCATTTGGATTTCACCTGAAGGAAGTCACCAAGTACCTGAACATTGGATTACCAAGCTTCACGGGAACCTTCAACACCACTCTTCCTGAAGAGGAGCACTGGAAGATTCAAGCTCACGTTCCGGGAAGGACATTCGCGCCAATCACGAAGCCTATAGATAGTGTTTTCAATGCACCAACCTGGAGTCTGGGAAAGAGCATGGCAGCTCATATCACCATAGGACGCATTGGAGAAGTTTATCAAGAAGACCTCAAGGACACTATCTACCAGATTTGCGGACGCCGAGATGAACAATGGGACTTAGTCAGCACCAAGAAGGATAGATCCATTGCATCTTTCATCCAGGAGTTAAACCAGCACATTCGACGCCACGAGAACCAGATGTGCAATGATATGATAGAGTTGAAGAATGTGAAGGCAAGGATCATCGAGCTAGAAGGAGAACTGAAGTCTACACGCAAGGACTACATGGACGAGATCGTAGCACTAGCAAGACACAATGGCGATCTTAAGCAGGAGATTGAAGAACTCAAGAGGAAGTTAGCATCCAAAGAGGAAGACGAGTACGTCGCATGTCCGGACAACTACATCATCATCGACGACACCGATTCGGATCCAAGTGAACCCGACTTTGAAGACGAAGCTGGAGCAGATATCATGGAGTCTTCCACCGGTTCAAATTTCTAGATGACCACCAGATAGTAGTAGCATTCCCCCCTGTAAACATCATAGTCGAGCACTTTTGGGATAGTTTTAGACCGATTGTAAGCCCTTGTTTGATTGAATGACGTGATTTTGTGTGCACTTGCTCATGTGCATTGGGGTAGTGTTTTCCCTTTAGACCTCACTCTATTCTTAATTCTCGTCTTTTCTAAACCCTCAGATGCCTCCGAGACGTGACAATGGATTCCCACCGGAGCTCACTTAGTTGATCCAGCAACAGAATCAATTGATACAGATGTTAGTCCAAAACCAGGAGAACAACAACAACAACAACCCACCACCACCACCACCTGTTGACCACTTAGCCCATTTCCTTAGGCTGAATCCGCCGGTGTTTTCCAGTAGCACCGAGCCAATAGTAGCAGACGATTGGCTCCGCAAGATAGGAAGGGAGTTGACCACTGCAGGATGCACGGATGGTGAGAAAGTGAAGTTTGCCGCTCACCAGCTTGACGGACCCGCGGCAGCATGGTGGGAGAATTTCACAGCCACTTACCCAGTTGACACTGTCACATGGGATCAGTTTCAGCAAGCTTTCCGCACTGCCCATGTTTCAGCAGGAGCTATGGCCATGAAGAAGCGTGAGTTTCGCAACTTACGCCAAGGAGGAAGGACAGTTGGCCAGTATGTTGACGATTTCAGCAAGTTAGCACGTTATGCCCCAGATGACGTTGCTACGGATGCAGCTAAGCAGGAGAAGTTTCTGGAAGGACTGAATGATGAACTAAGCATGCAGTTGATGGTAGCGAGTTTCAACAACTACCAGGAGTTGGTAGATCGTTCCATTATGATTGAAGGAAAGAAACAGCAGATTGAGAACCGTAAGAGGAAGTATGGATAGGGGAAGTATAACTCTGGAGCCCAGCAGAAGCCCCGTTTTACCCCTAAACTGGGATTTCAGTTTCAGCATACCCATGGAGGAGGTAGCTCGCACAACCATAATGGCCACAAGAATGGTAATGGGAATGGAGGAAGCAACGGCCAGAACCGGACCACCCCATCGACCCCAACCAAGAGAGATCTGAGTCAAGTCACCTGTTTCAATTGTTCGAAGACCGGACATTATGCCAATGAATGTCCTGAAGGCTAGAATGGAAATGGCAATGGAAGCTCTGGGAAGAAGCCGAACCCTTTCAATAGGGGACAGGTGAACCACGTTAATGTGGAGGAGGTTGAAGATCAGCCCGATGCAGTAATCGGTAAGTTTTTGGTTAAGTCATTTACCGCACTCGTTCTTTTCGATACTGGTGCATCGCATTCATACATATCAAGGGGATTTGTGGAAAAGTATAGCCTGCCCACTAGGATTCTTAAAATGCCTATGCTTGTAAGCTCGCCAGGAGCAGAGTACATGGCTAGACAAGGATGTTTCCAAGTGCCATTAAGTATAGGAAGGCATGTTTTCCCAACGGATTTAATTATTCTGGAATCCCAAGGTCTGGATGTGATTCTTGGTATGGATTGGTTGTCGATGTATGGAGGAAACATCGATTGCGCCAGTAAGACAATTTTGCTTACCACACCAGAAGGAAGAAGGATCAAGTATGTATCCCGGCATGTGCCAAACAGGACACAAGTGAACTGCTTAACAGGAGTTGTGCAAGAGGAAGTACCAGTGGTGAAGGATTTTCCTGATGTATTTCCTGAGGAATTACCAGGCATGCCACCGGATAGAGACATTGAGTTTTGATTGAGTTATTGCCAGGTACCGGCCCAATATCGAAGCGACCATACCGGATGCCAACAAAGGATTTGGTAGAAATTAAGAATCAGATTAAGGAGTTATTGGATAAAGGTTACATTCGCCCAAGTTCTTCGCCTTGGGGATCACCAGTACTTCTAGTGGAAAAGAAGGATGGATCATTAAGGATGGTTGTTGATTATCGAGGATTGAATGAAGTAACCATCAAGAATAAGTACCCACTGCCAATGATTAATGATCTGTTTGATCGTTTGCAAGGAGCTAAAGTGTTTTCCAAGATCGATTTGCGATCAGGGTACCATCAATTGAAGATTCGAGAGCAGGACATACCTAAGACAGCATTCACCACAAGATATGGACTGTATGAGTATACCGTTATGTCATTTGGATTGACTAACGCACCTGCCTATTTTATGAACATGATGAACAAAGTGTTTATGGAGTTTTTGGATAAGTTCGTCGTAGTGTTCATTGATGACATCCTGGTTTATTCAAAGAATGAAGAGGAGCATAAGGAACATTTGCATTTGGTTTTGGAGAAACTAAGGGAACATCAGTTATACGCCAAATTCAGCAAATGCAAGTTTTGGTTAAAGGAAGTTGGATTCCTCGGACACGTTATATCCGGAGAGGGTATAGCAGTTGACCCACAAAGGTTGAGACCGTAACCGAATGGGAAGCACCAATAACAGTTGGAGAGATCCGGAGTTTTCTTGGAATCGCAGGATACTATCGGAGGTTTATTGAGAATTTCTCAAAGATTGCGAAGCCTATGACGGAGTTGTTGAAGAAGGATACTAAGTTCAATTGGACTGAGGAGTGTGAGGCTAGTTTCCAGGAGTTGAAGAAACGTTTGGTCACCTCACCAGTATTGATTTTGCTAGATCAGACCAAGGATTATGAGGTGTATTGCGACGCTTCACGTCGAGGACTTGGAGCAGTGCTTATGCAGGAAGGGAGAGTTGTTTCGTATGCTTCACGGCAACTGAAGCCTCATGAGTTGAATTATGCCACGCATGATTTGGAGTTAGCAGCCGTAGTGCCTGCATTGAAAACGTGGAGACTTTTCCTCATTGGAAATTATTGTGAGGTGTACACGGATCACAAGAGCTTGAAGTACATTTTCACGAAGAAGGAGTTGAACCTCAGACAGAGGAGATGGTTGGAGCTCATCAAGGATTATGATATGAGATTGCATTACCATCCCGGAAAAGCTAATGTAGTATCTGATGCATTGAGCCGTAAGAGCCATGTCAATACTCTAATGATAGGGAAAATACCCAAGGAGTTAGCAGAAAACCTTCGTGAGCTATGTTTGGAAATAGTTCCGAGAGGCTATGTAGCAGCATTGGAGATTCAGTTAACATTGATGGATAAGATCAGAGAAGCTCAGAAATCTGACAAGGAGATTGCTTCTATAAAAGAGAAATTGAGCGAAGGAAAAGCAAAGGGATTTCGTGAGGATGAGCACGACACCCTATGGTTTGAAGACCGGTTTATGTGCCAAATGACCCGGAGATCAGGAAGTTGATTTTGCAAGAGGCACATGATTCACCGTATTCGATTCACCCAGGGAATACCAAGATGTATTTGGATTTAAAGGAAACATTCTGGTGGACCGGAATGAAGAAGGATATTGCAGCATATGTAGCAGTTTGTGACGTATGTCAGAGAGTAAAGGCGGAGCATCAGAAGCCAGCAGGATTGTTACAACCATTGCCGATACCCGAATGGAAGTGGGATAAGATAGGCATGGATTTTATCACGGGACTACCCAGGACAAAGGCAGGCTACGATTCGATATGGGTAGTAGTTGATCGTTTGACGAAGGTAGCACATTTTATTCCAGTTAAGACCACTTACACCAGTGCTAAGTTGGCAAAGATATACATGACTAGGATCATTTGTTTGCATGGAGTTCCAAGGAGTACCGTATCAGATAGAGGAACCCAATATACCTCAAATTTTTGGAATCAGTTGCATGAAACTTTGGGTACCAGACTAGAGTTCAGCACAGCTTTTCATCCGCAGACAGATGGACAGACCGAGAGAGTCAATCAGATTCTGGAAGATATGCTGAGAGCTTGTGCACTAGATTATGGATCTAGCTGGGACGATAACTTGCCGTATGCGGAGTTTTCTTATAACAACAGTTACCAAACCAGTTTGAAGATGGCACCTTTCGAAGCTTTATACGGAAGGAGGTGCAGGACACCGTTGTCATGGGACGAAGTTGGAGACCGTCAATTCTTTGGACCAGATTTGATTAAGGAGTCTGAACGGAAAGTTAAGTTGATTCGCGATAGGCTCAAGGTAGCCCAGTCCAGGCAGAAGAGCTACGCAGATTCTAAACGCAAGGAGACAGTCTACGAAACCGGAGACAGAGTTTATCTTCGAGTATCCCCACTTCGAGGAGTTAAGCGCTTTGGAGTTAAGGGAAAGTTAGCACCGCATTTCGTTGGACCGTACAAGATCTTGCAACGTATGGGAGAAGTCGCTTATAAGTTGGAATTACCAGAGGGACTGTCAGGAGTTCATGATGTATTCCATGTTTCTCAGCTAAAGAAATGTCACGCCGAGATGGCGGAGGTACCACTAAGAGATACCATGCCACTCGAAGCGATTCAGTTGAAGGATGACTTAACATATGAGGAGAAGCCAGTCAAGATTCTCGATTATGCCAGCAGAGTCACCCGCAGCAAGGTTATCAAGTTTTGCAAAGTTCAGTGGAACCACCACTTAGAGGATGAAGCCACCTGGGAGAGAGAAGAAGATTTGCTCAAGGACCACCCTCACCTATTTTCTAGCCAACCCGAATCTCGAGGGCGAGATTCATCTTAAGGGGGGTAGGTTTGTAACATCCCAAATTTGCAATTTGGAATGTTAAACACTAGATCATCATGCATAGCATATTTTCTTGCATTTGGGTCGATCCTAGAAATTTCACACAACTCAAGGACCTTCGGAGAGAGTTGGAGATTTTGTTATTTTAATATTTGAGAGTTTTCTCAAATTTTGAAAAAAGAGGATCATTTGATTTATTTATTTCATCTTCAATTATTTTTCCAATATCCAAAAATATAAGAGAGGGAATAATACGACTTTCCCAAATTTAGGAAAAATGAAGATTTAATGAATAAATCAAATTTTGGTTTTGCCGGAGTTTTGTTGCTTTTTATTTGGATAGGGAAAAATGCGTGTTTTCAAAAATTGCATTTTAGGCCCGGAGTAAAGTTCATTTTGTTCGACTCGTTGTCAGGAGTCGTGGAAAATTTACTTTAGGTTTTTCGGAGTTTGTTTAGTTAGTTTTCTTTTGTTTTTCTGCATGGAACCGATAAAAAAAAGAGAGCAGCGCCCCGCCTGGGCCAAGGGCCCAGCCGCCACCCGCCCTGCGCGCCAGCGCCAGCCCCGCCGCCTGCCTTGCGCCGCCCCCTAGGCCGAGTCCTAGTAGGACTCTAGGCCGCCCCCCCCTTTTTTTGCTTGCCCCTCCCCCAAGCAACACCCCCCCTCCCTCCTATAAATACCAATGCCCCCCTCTCCTCCCCAAGCCGCCGCCGCCTATAGCCGCTGCCGCCTAGCCGCCGCCGCCTAGCCGCCCCGCTGCCTAGCTGCCGCCGCCGCCCTTGCACCCCGCCGCCGCCGGAGGTAGCCCCGCGCCGCGCCTCTTTTTCTTCCCCGGTTCGGTTTTTGTTAAAAGAACCGTTCCGTTTCTTTTCCGTTTTCTTCCGGCTTTGTTTCGGTTTTCTTCCAAAACCCTAGATCGGTTTTTCGTTCTTCTTTCGGACCATTCGCCTCAACGAATGTGATCACCGATTTTTCCCGGTTAACGACGCCCGTTCGTTTAACCGTTCGTCTCTTTCTTTTCGTCGGTTTTATTCTGCGTTCTTTCCGATCGTGATCTCAGATCCGATCTTCGTTCTAGTCTTTCTTCCCGCTCGTTTATCGGAATCAGGTGATTCAAGTGCCTGGAGTTTCATTTCAAAACCGCCGTTCTGTCTAATCAACTTAAACAAGTTTTTTCCCCGGTAAAATTTGACCTAGTTTCAACTTGCTAGAACCAAGTTGTTTCTTCCGCCGTTTGTTTTTCCGTCGTTTGTTCGGTTCTTTCTTTCTTTGCAACCGGAGTTCTTAAGTTGAATTTTCTGGTTTGTTCTCTTGTTCGAGTTTTACCTGTGCATTAGATGAGTACTTATTGTATGCTTGTTGTTTGTCTGTGATAGATCACCCGGATTGCGCCGCTTGTTACTTCGAAACCCTAGGTCTCGCGGATCATCAGCAAGGCAAGTAACACTTTGATCATACCTTTTCTACAACCCATGTTTTACTGCATTAGATCAATCCTCTCACATTGCAT
The DNA here is from genome assembly GCF_018294505.1 of Triticum aestivum. NCBI lineage: Eukaryota > Viridiplantae > Streptophyta > Magnoliopsida > Poales > Poaceae > Triticum > Triticum aestivum. The sequence goes on from NC_057809.1 coordinate 419,634,180, forward strand.
GATTAGGATCTAATTAAATTGAGGGATGGGAAGTAGATGAGGTAGTACCTATTACCTGTATTATTATGAAACCTTTGGGAGTTACTTCTACGCTTGCTATTTATGCCATGCTATGCTAGTAGACGTGGATTGGGTGAGTGATATCCATGACAGATGTGAGTTGATAATTTTAATGGTTTATCTAAGGTGGCAACTTAAACACACATCTGGGTGGATTGAGGCACCTGATGTCTATCAGGACTTGCCTGTTTTTATTTCGGACCGCCACCCAGGCTCAAAGGGATCATAAGATCTTTCATGCTAGAAACTTCCGTGTGCTGCCACAAGCCATTATGGGCTCTGGCATAGTTGACTAAGTCGTGCGAACTCTTACGGGTAGACTAGCAGATGTAGGGGAAAGTAGGTGTACCGGTCGACCCACATGTCAGGTGCAAGCGCTTCTAAAAGGCTGTGTCTCGGTCATCCGTTTCTCAAACACCATGTAGTGCGAGAAACCAAACGGAGGCGATCGAGTCTTGTGGGGAAAAGTGCGCAAACCTCTGCAGAGTGTACAAACTAATCATGATTAGCCGTGTCCCCAGTTATGGACAACTTGAGTATCTAGTACTTGAATATCATGTGAATCTCATCATGTTACTTCTAATTAATATTGTTGGGTTTAATTGTTCACTTAATTGGGATCGGGATGCTGTCAACCATTCTCGATGTTTAACAACTACCATGATAGTTAAATAAATTTATTCCTTTGCAGTAGGGAAAAATTGGCTTTACGCAAAACTGTAACCATAGAGCTTTCCACCAGCCATATATGCATATAGTATAGCTGTTTCATTCCATTACTTTCTATGTGTTACATTGCCAGCATATTCCATGTGCTGACCTATTTTCGGGCTGCAACTTTCATGTTGCAGACTTTTCAGACGACGAGTAAGGTGCTTTTAGGTCGTGGTTCTATACTCAGTGATGCCGTTGGAGTTGATGGACCCATTTATCTTCCGAGTCTTCCGCTGTTATCGTTATTAGATGGCCTTAAGCCATATTTATTGTAATAAGTTCTCTTTGAGACAACGATGTAATAAGTGTGTGATTGCCACTCTCCTAGAAATCCTTCTATGTACTGTGTGGTGTCAGCATTACTGATCCAGGGATGACTCCGGAGCACAGAGCACTTGATCCATTCGGGTCAGGTCGCTACATTGTCTATCCCACCATGGCCATCGCCCATGAAGGACTTCTCTCACTTGGGTAGATCTTCATGAAGTAGGCGATCTCCTTGCCCTTACAAACTCCTTGGTTCAACTCCGCAATCTTGATGGAGGCTCCTAAGTGACACCTAACAAATCTAGGAGACACCACTCTCCAAAAGGTAATAGATGGTGTGTTGATGATGAACTCATTGCTCTTGTGCTTCAAATGATAGTCTCCCCAACACTCAACTCTCTCTCCCAGATTTGGATATGGTGGAAAGATGATTTGAGTGGAAAGCAACTTGGGGAAGGCTAGTGATCAAGATTCATGTGGTTGGATTGGAATGTCTTGGTCTCAACACATGAGTGGGTGATTCTTTCTCAGAAAATGAGTAGTGGAAGTGTAGGCATGTTCCGATGGCTCTCTCTCAAATGGAGAATGGGGTGAAGGGGTATTTATAGCCTCCACACAAAATCTAACCGTTACACACAATTTACCAAACTTGGTGGGACCGAATAGAGAAACTCGGTGAGACCGACCTGGTTCAAAATGTAAACGTTAGGCTTTTCAGTGGGACCGACAATACCAACTCGGTGAGGCCGATGCGCTAGGGTTAGGGCGAAACCTCATCTCAGTGAGACCGATCACATGAACTCGGTGAGACTGATTTTAGTAATAAGAAAACAGAGACTTGGCCAGGCAAACTTGGTGGGACCGATCGCTCATTTCGGTGAGACCGAAACATTACGAAAAGGAAATAGAGAGTTTGCATTGCCAACTCGGTGGGACTGATCGCTCATCTCAGTTAGACCAAAGAGTTTCGAAGGGAAATGGAGAGTTTGCAATCCCATCTCGGTGAGACAGAGATCCCTATCGGTGAGACCGAACTGATTAAGGTTTCTGGCAGTGGCTATGTCAAGTGAACTCGGTGGCGCCGGATGGATCAAATCGGTGGGGCCGAGTTTGACTTTAGGTTTAGGACATATCAGTAAGCATTTTGAGCTAGCAAGCCATTAAGCAACACATCATCACCTTTTAATAGTATTGGCTTTTCCTATGGACTCAGTGTGATCTTGGATCACTAAAATGTAAATGTAGAGTCTTGAGCTTTTGCCAATATGTGTCCTTAGCATTTTGAGGGGTCCACATTTCTAGTCCATGTCGTACCAATCATTAAACTTTCTGAAACATTAATCTTGAATGGATATTAGTTCAATGAGCTATATGTTGTTGTGAATTACCAAAACCACCCGGGGATTAGTTGCACTTTCAGGTATTTTATTTTCCCACACAAGACTTCAACATCTCTAACAATCCCAATTGGTGATATAGTATCTGTATTAACAAGGTTAATAGTAACATCAATATCTTCTATCTCAGCAGGTGCAACAATATCATTCATAATTTCTTGGTATAAGTGTAACATCCCAATTTTCAATTTGGATGTTATACATAGGTCACCATATGCATATTATATTTTATTTTCATTTTTTGTTGAGATCCTAGAAATCTTAAGCAACTCAAGGACCCAAGGAGAGAGTTGGGGATTTCATAAATTTTTCATATTTGAATTTTCTCAAATTTGAAAAGAGGATCAATTTGATTTTAATATTTTTCTCTCCAATTATTTCCAATATTTAAAATAAAAGAGAGAAGATGAGATGACTTCTTCAAAAGAAAGGAATATTGGAGAAGAAAATTTAAAATCAAATTTATATTTTATTGGGATTTTATTAGCTATTTTATTTGAACTAAAAAAATATGCATTTTTGAAAATTGCATTTTTAGGACAAAAAAATGTTCACTTTGTTCAAAATAATAGGATTAGATGGCGAAAATTGTTTCTGGTATTTTTAGAATTATTCTATATTTTATTAGGATTTTTCTTCGGGCAGAATTTTATATTAAAAAAATCTTCTTCCCGCCTGATTGGGCCGAAGGCCCAGCCGAGCAGGCCGGCCCGCCTGCGCGCCGCCTCCCTCCCGCGCGAGGACTCCGCGCAGCCGCCGCCGGAGCTCGATTACGAGCTGGACTCCTCCCAGCGCCCTCCTCCCCAAGGCAGACCCCCCCTCGGACCTTTATAAGGAGCCCCGCCGCCGCCTCCTCTCCTCCCCACCAAGCCACCGCGCCGCCGCCGCTTCTAGCCACTGCCGCCACTTCAAGCTGCCGCCCCGCGCCGCCGACGCCGCCGCCCGCCATGCGCAGCCGGAGCCGCCGCCTCGCCAGAGTCGCCGGACTCGTCGCTATCATAGACCGGTACAAAACCGTCCTGGTTCACCGGTTTATTTTTGGATTTTTTCTTCTTCTTCGGTTTAGATCGATTTATTTTTTTAGGTTAGGGTTTTTATCGGTTTATTTCCGATCGATTTTATTTAGCGAACACTCTCTGTTTAGTTTGTTTTAACGAACACTCTCTGTATCAATGATGTTCAGCGACTAGCGGGTCGTGTTGCCGCTTTAAGCCGGTTCATAAGCCGGCTAGGTGAGAAGGCCCTACCGCTGTACCAACTGATGAAGAAGGCAGACACCTTTGTCTGGAGTAATGCTGCTAATACTGCTTTTGAGGATTTGAAGAGGCAGTTATCTGAGCCGCCAGATCTTGCAGCTCCCATTGACAAAGAGCCTTTGCTGTTATATGTGGCTGCTAATTCACGAGCTGTCAGTGTGGCAATTGTGGTAGAGCGCAAGGAGGCTGGTAAGGAACATCTGGTTCAACTACCGGTTTATTATGTCAGTGAGGTACTCATCGAGTCAAAACAGAGATATCCTCATTGGCAGAAACTTGTGTACGGGGTGTTCATGGCAAGCCGGAAGTTGAAGCAATACTTCCAAGGTCACCCTATCACTGTGGTAAGTTCTGCCCCCTTGGGAGACATTATTCAAAACAGAGAGGCTACAGGACGAGTCGCCAAGTGGGCCATCGAGCTCGGGCCTCATGGTCTAAAGTACGTGCCATGCACTGCCATTAAGTCTCAAGCTTTGGTGTACTTCATCAACGACTGGACAGAACTACATGCACCTGAGGAGAAGCCCGATAACACTTATTGGACTATTCACTTTGATGGATCCAGACAGTTGGAAGGCTTGGGGGCTGGAGTCGTGTTAACTTCCCCTCGAGGTGACAAATTTTGTTATGTGCTCCGGCTTATGTTTCCTTGTACTAACAATGCAGCTGAGTACGAGGCCCTACTCCATGGTCTCCGGATGGCCAAAGAGATGAACTTGAGCCGGGTAAGATGCTTGGGAGACTCAGACCTTGTGGCTCAACAGGTGTCAGGCAAGTGGGACTCTAAAGATCCCCTTATGGAGGCTTACCGTCGTGAAGTCAATGATGTGGCTGGACATTTCAAGGGTTATGTGGTGGAACACATTGATCGAAGGAATAATGAGGCAGCTGATGCCTTAAGCTGGCTGGGATCTCAGCGTAAGCCGGTTCCGCCTAACACCTTTCTTGATGTTTTGCATAATCCATCTGTTAAGTTACCTACAGAGGAAGATCTGGCAATACAAGACCCGGAGGCACAGCTGGTGGCGGCTCTCCACGTTATCCCGGATTGGACAGTGCCTTATTTGGCTTATATGACCTGGGGAGAGTTGCCTGAAGATGAGACCTTGGCAAGACAAATTGTCCGGCGTTCCAAGTCCATGGCAATTGCCAATGATGAGTTACATCATTGCAGCATCACTGGAGCGTTTCAACGTTGCGTGTCACCTATAGAGGGTCAGGAGATCCGTCGTGAGATTCATGAAGGCGATTGTGGTCATCACGCCGGCTCAAAATCTCTTGTGGCCAAAGCTTTCCGTCATGGGTTTTATTGGCTGACGGCTCATGCTAATGAAGAAGACCTGGTCAGTAAATGTGACGGATGTCAGAAATTCTCACGACGAGCCCATTTGCCGGCTCAAGAATTGAGGATGATTCCAATTACTTGGCCGTTTGTAGTCTGGGGGCTTGATATGGTCGGGCCTTTCAAAAGGTCTAAGGATAAAAAGACGCACCTCTTGGTGGTGGTTGACAAGTTCACAAAGTGGGTGGAGGCGGAGCCAGTCATTAAGTGTGATGCAGCCACGGCGGTCCAGTTTATGAAAAAGGTGATCTTTCGCTTTGGTTTTCCACACAGCGTCTTAACTGATAATGGCACTAACCTCTCCAAAGGAGCTATGGAAGAGTTCTGTCAACGAGAGCATATCCGGCTTGACGTTTCAGTTGTGGCTCACCCTCAATCCAATGGTCAAGCAGAATGAGCTAATCAAGAAATCTTGAGGGGTATCAAGCCCCGGCTATTGGTCCCCTTGCAGCGGACGCCGGGTTGTTGGGTGGAGGAGTTACCTTCTGTACTTTGGAGCATCAATACTACACCTAACAGATCTACGGGTTACACGCCTTTCTTCATGGTGTATGGAGCAGAGGCGGTCCTGCCAAGTGACATCCGTCATGATTCACCCCGTGTGGCGGCTTATGTTGAGGAAGGCACCGAAAAAGCTCGGCAAGACGCACTTCACCTATTGGATGAAGAGAGAGACTTGGCAGTAGCCCGCTCGGCTATTTACCAGCAAGATCTGCGCCGCTACCACAGCCGCCGGGTTAGGTCCAGAACCTTTCAGGAAGGCGACTTAGTGCTCTGACTCATCCATGATCAATATGACATGCACAAGCTATCCCCTCCTTAGGAAGGACCCTTTGTGGTCAGCAAGAATCTGAACAACGGATCATATTACCTTATCGACGTTCGGGAGCACAAAGACTCACGTCAGTCGGAGGAGGAGACCCGTCAGCCGTGGAATATCCCTTATCTTCGGCCTTATTATACTTGAGCCATCGGCTCTAATGTGTATATACTTATACTATATATATTACATAAAGCAATACAGCAGGACCTTTGTCCTTTTTTCCACTCCCAAAAAAAGGTTTATGTGTTTTTTTGTCAGGTAGTGGAGATAACCAAGGAGAAGCGGATCATATCTGAATCCGGCTTTTCTTTGGTCCGGCTTATGATCATATCTGAATCTAGCTGTGATCACTTGGGGGCTTCCTGTTCAGACATAGGTCGTATTCGAACCAAAGAGAACATAGCTGTCGATACCCACTTGATCGGCATCGCCACATCCACTGGGGGCTAACAGGTCGTATCTGAATCTTAGCTCAACCCCTTTGCAACGGTTCACTGATCGTATTCGAATCAGAAACCCTTGAATTTTGTTCATCATATTTTACAAGTATCAACATTGAATATCTTGCGACCCTCTGAAAATACAATGGAATACATTGCAATCCTCCAGGATTAATGTTGGTTACATCAGGTTGTTAAGTACCAGGTGAACTTTTATGTGCCAATTTTCAGGAGATTAAACTTACCCTCGGAGGTTGGCTTATATAAGCCGGAAAAGCAGCCGTAAGAATTACAGGGCAATGCAAGACATTTCTGCAAAGGACATAACGGATTTATATAAACTACAAAGTGCATAGTGACGGCGGCTTATGCAAGTATTAAGGGCCATAAGCATGTGCAAAGGCATAGCAAAACTCAAGGTATTTTCTACTCTGTTACAAGACTCTCCGAGTCTGAATGATGCGGCATTGTTTTTCTACAATGACATAAGCAGGTGGCACCTGGCAATCTACTCTTGGGGTTGACTTGAAGCCTCCGGGTTATCCTTATCCGCCTCTCCGCCGGCTATTTTGTCCTGGAAGGATGATGAGGCCCAGTCAATGCCACTCAAGGCCTCAAACTCAGCTTCATCATCTATTAAACCGGTTGGGTCGACTTTAGGGGCAAAGGTGTGCTTTCGGGTTGGAGGGATTAAGCTGACATCGTCATAATGCGGTGTGGGGATCCTCCGATTCTCCTTGTCATAACCCGGCTGACACTTGGTGAGGTCAGTGTCGTTCCCAATAAGAGTAGCCACCGGGCGTATATTCTTCACACAGGCGGTGAAGTCCTTATCATTAAACACAGTGCCACCTTCCTTCAAATGTGGATACCCAAGAGCAATATCACCGGGGTCTAGCTCTAGAAGCCACGCCTTGGCTCGGCTCAATGCGGCTATAGCTCCGGCTCTTGCAGATGCTCGTCTTAACTATTGGATTCGCTGAGGTAGCACAGCAAGCCGCTTCAGCACATCTTGCAGGAGATAGGGAACATCATTTGATAAAGCCACAACGGCCAGAGCACGTTGTGACCCGGTGTAGAGCTGTTCCACCAGAGTATAAACTGCCTTTAGCTTGATCACCATGTTCTGCTTCAGATTTGTGCTCCTAGGGCCTGCGTTATTAAGCATAAGGTGAGCCGAAGGAAACAACTGAAATGGTCATTAAAGGAGTTTTGCAGTGTTTAAGGTTTGAGTAAGTCACTCACCAAAGATTGATGAGACCATTCGAGATATCTAGCGCTTTAAGTCGGGCAGTTCAGCCGTTGCTTCCGCAAGCGATGTCTCTGCTGTCTCGGCCCGGGTCACTAGTGCGGCCTTTTCATCAGCCCAAATTTTCTTCTCCGACTCAAAATTTTTCTTCAGCTTCTCTTGTTCAGAGATGCTGAATTCAAATTTGGAGTTAGCTTTTTGAGTTTCAATCTCCTGGGCTGCCACGCGGTTCTTCAGGTCAACAATCTCGGATTCAAATTGACTTATGATGGCCTGCATTGCCCTAGATAGTAGTCAAGATTACGGTAAATAATATCAAGTCCCAAGCACTTTGCAAGCAAAGTTACTTGACACTTGGGGGCTAATGTATACTGAAGAACTCTCAATTACTACTCCGGTTCATGGAAATTAAGTCCCAAGCACTTTGCAAGCAAAGATGTTTGGCACTTGGGGGCTAATGTGTATCGCAAGTGCTACAACCGGGTTAAATGTCTTTTCCTAAGCCGGATAAGCAGTGCTAGGAAATTTTCTAAAGTCTACAACAAGTTTACTTATAAGCAATAGACTTGGGGGCTGGTATAGTAAGTATGGTTAAAGAAAGCTAGCATAAGTCATACCTCAGATTTTTGTTGTATCTGCTTCACCATGTCAATTTCCAGGTCACGGCTGCTATGTACTTGATTGATATAGCCGGAGACGATCTCTCCAATACTCAAATGAGTATAGTCAGTCACGTCCAGCTTGGCCTTTCGGCGTTCTAACAATTCCTCTTTAGCAGAACACTTGGCAAGTACAGTTGGCTGTGCCGGCTCAACAAACTGAGTCTTGAGAATCTCAACTTCCGGATCATCTGCCTTGGCAGGGCTAGGAGCCTCCGGGTTATTAGAGTCGTTGAGGGTTTGCTCAGTAGGTGGGTCAGAGGAAGATATAGGAACATCATGAGATGGTTGAGGCGGCGGCTCGTGAGCAGAGGCATCAGGAGCAGCTGTGCCCAGCTCCGGTTCTGTCACAACCGGCTCTTGGGGCAGCTTCTTCTTTTTTGCCCTTTTGCTGGGCTTTACTTGCACACTGTGGAAAAGGTAGATAGGTTAAATACAAAAAATATGAGTAAAATAAGGCATAAGGTACAACAAGTTCATATTACCAGGAGCAGTTTTGAAGGCCGGCATGTTGGACTGCATAGACTCACCGGAGGAAGGTGAAATATCCTGATAGTTGGAGTCAGAGGAATTGAGAGGCTGGCGAATGAAACCCTCCAAAGGAAAAAGAAGGCGTAAATCGGAGATAACCTCAGCCTGGCGCTTCCTGGTCACATCAGGTAAGCTGGAGGAGAGTTCCACGTCTTTTTTGGTCCGGGTCTGCCTCCGGCTCTCATAAATCTGTCGCTTCAAAATAAATTGAGGGTCTTGGTAAGCTAAAGGATGTGAAAATCTTACTTTCCGTGTCACTCTTCGGATTTTCAACCTCGGTAAAGGCTCTGAGTCGGAGGAGATTATAGTTACCTCTTCAACAGCTTGGCTGTTTCCTGTATCCTCCTGAAAGGAATTAATGTCAATAACATGATGATAAAAGAGTCAGAGGAATTAGGAGTTACCTCTTCTTCATCATCAGTATCATCCAGTTTCATCATGTCTGAGGCGCTGGGTTTCCTCTTTCTTGAAGTTCCAGTCTTAGCGGTTTTTCTTTCGGCTCTTTTTGCTGCTCTGGCTTGTTTGGCAGCCTCATGGTCATACTTGACCTTCCAGAAGTCGCTATTTGCCTATGAATAAGGATAAAGGGTTATGAGTAAAGGTAAGGTATAACATAATAAAGATAATTGTGGAGGATAATAACTCACTAGAGGGACCGGGTTCTTCTTGCAGAAAGGAAGTAAGCCAAAGGCATTACTAGTCACCGTGCCCTCTTTCAGCAAAGATTGGGTTGTAGCTTCCACCGCATCAACTGGTAAGTCGTCAGGACTGTGACGCAGTGGGTCATCCTTTTCGCCTGAGTAAGTACACATTAAGCCGGGGCGGCGGCTTAACGGAATCACTCGCCAAGCAACCCAGACTCGGACCAGGTCGATGCCATCTAAACCATTCCCCAAAAGAGCTTTAATTTTCTTAATAGTGGGGGTGAGTGGCAGACATTCAATAGCAGTCAACTTGTCCGGCAGCGGGTGGTTGGATTCAAGGAGGAAGGCGCGGAAGCCGGGCAGCGGGTTTTCACCAGCCGGAGAAGTGTCCTGGCAGTAGAACCACGTTTGGTTCCAATCCTTTGGATGACTCGGCAGTTCAGCATAAGGGAAAAGGCAGTCTCTCCGTCGCTGAATCGAGATGCCACCAAGTTCTAGATTGGGTCCGTTGGCGCGCTCATTCTGCCGGTTCAAATAGAACAATTCCCTGAACAAAAGTAGGCTGGGTTCTTCTCCAAGGTAGATCTCACAGAAAACTTGGAAGTTGCAGATATTTGACACGGAATTGGGCCCGATGTCTTGAGGTCTTAAGTCAAAGAAATGCAGAACGTCTCTAAAGAATTTTGAACCGTGAGGAGCAAATCCCCGGCTCATGTGATCGGTAAAAATGATCACCTCCCCTTCCTTGGGTTGAGGTTTCTCTTCAGACGGTTCAGGAGCACGATAAGACATGACGTCCTTCTTGGGCAGATGGCCAGACTTTACAAACTCGGACAGTTTGCTCTCTGTAACAATGGATGGGACCCAGTTGCAGGTAATCGGAGGTTTAACAGCTTTGGGTGTCATTGGGTAAATTGAAGCCTACAACAAGATAAAGGAAATTTTTCCGGTTTATTATAACCCGGAGAATAAACATTATTGGGTTATTTAAGACGGTGGCTTAAGAAGGGGCCTAATGACATGCAGGTAACTATGTGATAATGTTTAAACAGTTGCAGGTATTAAAGATGATTAAGGGTTTCTTAAGTCGCCAGAAGCAAGCGGTGCTGACAGCCAGTATTATCTTAAAACGGCTACACGGACTACTATGGCTGAAACAGAGTCAACAGACGCAGTTTTTTGGCTAAGTGTGGAACAAACAGGTTTCACAAGTTGCAATCATTATTTTGGATCAAACGATGCTCTGTAAAGGAAAATATTTCTAGACCTAAAACAGTACAGAGAAGTTCATATACTCACGGAAGGCTTCCAAAACAAGGGAAATGAGATCTGTTCTCATACAGGATAAGCACAAACATTTTCTGCAGCAGTTCTAAGTTGTTTTTATAATCTAAACAAGGCATTGGAGGTGAGAACTAATGGAGGTTTGCGTCGGGCGGCAATGAACGACGACGAACTCAAGACGGTTTCAATGCAGATCTGAGAAGGGGGAAAAGAGGAACTCACATATGCGGAAAAACTGTGGAGGGTCGCTGTCGTTTTCTGGACAGAATCAGGGTGATGCAGCGGCCTGAGTCGATGAAGATGAGGGGGTCGACGGTGGCGGCGGCGGAGCATGAGCGGCAAAGAAGGAGGTGCGAGGAGGAAGACGACTGAAGGAAATGAAAAAGACCTAGGTCGCATCTATTTATAAGGAGGGGCTGACCAAGACGGCACGAGAAATGAGGAGACGGAATATCATGTTACGACGGCCCCGACGCCTCGATTTTCGGGATGGTCAGTTAAGGCAAAGATCCGTTGAAGATATGATGAAATAAGATAAGGATTTAATTAAAAGATGATGTCACGGTGGGTTAACCCAGATCCAGAAGATGACGTCACAATGGGTCATAACCTTTTCACGGACAGAAGGCAGAAGGACTGATTCTTAAGGTATTTTAAGATTGACATGAATCGGTCCAAATCAATCTGGGGCCTAATGTTGGGGATATAACTATTTGAGTAAGCCGGCCAGGAGGGGCCAGGTTACGCAAAGAGTACTCATCGTAAAGGAAGCCCAAGACCCAGCATGAGGATGGCGGTTCATAGAGCTTAAGGCCCATAGAGACAAACCGCCATAATGGCATGACTTGTAACATAAGGTAGAGGTAACTAGTCACCGAGCCGGACACTGTTTATGTGCCGGCCGGGACTCTGTAGGTCGCAGGGCGTCAACCCGTGTATATAAGGGAATGACCCGCCGGCGGCTTAGGGCAAGAAACAACCAATCGAGAACCAAGCATAGCGTATCTCACTCCCTGGTCATCGAAACCTCAAGCAATACCAACCTAACTAGACGTAGGCCTTCCTTCACCGCAAGGGGCTGAACTAGTATAAACCTTGCGTGTCCTTTGTCCCGATTAACCCCTCTAAGCTTCCTAGTTGCGATGGCTCCATGATTAAGTCCTTGAAAGAGGACATCTGCCGTGACAATTCCACGAAAATAGGTTTTTCTTTTTATTTAATTTTCAGCCAGGGACCTATCCGCGATTTCTTTTATCACAGATTAGTCCCTGATCTTCAAACCCTCCCAGCTTTTGTTCATTCGTCCAAATCCAGTGAAACCAACACCAAAATCTTCGTCTTGTTCCCCTCTTTCCAGATAATCAATTGGAACATGGTTTTGACAATTTAAAATTTGGTTTCAAGCAGGTTTGATTTCGAACTTCTTTTGAACGTAGTTTAAGTTTTGTAGCTCTGATTCGATTGGTTCTTTTTGCAAATGGAAGCTCTTTAGTTGAACTTTCAGTTTGGATCTTTTTATTTGAGTTTTACGCTTGCATCTTACGCTTGATGCTTATGTATGCTATTTTTTGTTCATGATAGAGTTTTCGGAGTGCGAAGCGTGCTACTACGAGCCACTAGGCTTTTCGGATCGTCAGCAAGGCAAGTAACACTTTGATCATACCCCTTCATTACCTAGTTTTATGCATTAGTTTCAATCCTCAAACACTGCATGGTTAAGACTTGATTACTTGTGGGTATTGGGAAGTAGTTGACGAGGTAGAACATATTGTCTTTATTTACAAACCCTGGGAGTTACTTCTACGTTATGCTTATACTGCTATGCTATGCTCGTAGACGTGGTTTGGTTTGAGTGATCTATGACAGATGTGAGAGTTTTAATTAATGGTTAAACATAAGGTGGCTATTGTAATACGCATTTGGGTGGATTGGTTGAGGCACCCTGGAGCACCCAGTGGTTGTCTGGGCACCTGGAGCAATCCAGTGTTGTCCTGGGATATCCCGGAGTACCTGTGTGATCATCCTACGGTTTTCCACCCAGGCTCAAAGGGATCATAAGATTATTCATGCTGGAGACTTCCGTGTGTAGCCAAAAGCCATTATGGGCTCTGGCATAGTTGAGTAACTTGTGTGACCTCTTTCAGAGGTAGGCTAGCAGATGTAGGGGATGTAGGTGGTGCTGTCTACCCAGAGTAAAGAGTTAATGCTTCTGAAAGACTGTGTCTCGGTCATCCATCTCTCAAACACCATATAGTGCGAGAAATCTAATAGCGGAGATTGAGTCTTGTGGGGATAAGTGCTCAAACCTCTACAAATTGTAAAAACTAATCATGGTTAGCCGTGTCCCCGGTTATGGATATCTTGAGTATCTGGTACTTGAATTATTGATTTGATCTCATCACTCTATTTAATTAATTTGTTGAGTTGATGATTATTTTAATTTGGGATTGAGTTGGAGGAACCTTCTCAATGTTTTCAACAAACTTTGTAGTTAAATAAAATCTATTCCTTTGTTGTAGGCAAAAATAACCATAGAGCCTCCACTGGCCAAATATGCATATAGTTGTAGCTATTACTTGTTCATTGCTTTATAGTGTTATCTTGCCAGCATATTCCATGTGCTGGCCTACACAGGCTGCAACGTATTATGTTATAGAGTTTTCCGACGAAGATTAAGGTGCGCTAGGTCGTTGCCGTGCACTCAGCTATGCCGTTGGAGTTGATGGACTCATTTTACCTTCGAAGCTTCCGCTGTTATCTTAATTAGATGGCCTTCAGCCATATTATTGTAATAAGTACTCACTTTTGAGACATTTGATGTAATAAGTGTGTGATTGAACTATGTTATAAGTCCTTCAAGTACCGTGTGTGTCAGCATTACCGATCCAGGGATGACACTTATGCACAGAGATTTGGCCGTTTGAGGTTGGATCACTACAAGATGGTATCAGAGCACACGCTGACTGTAGGACGCGACCACTAAGATAAGCCATAGGACACTCTTCTCTACTCATTTCTGACTCTTCTCCACTTTCCACTCTATAGATGGCGGACCCAAGGAACAAGTTTGCTCAACCGGATGAAGACACCCCTTTTGGACGACACTTGAAGGAAGCCACTAGATACCTGAACATCGAGATACCAAGCTTCACTCTATCGAAAGAAGAGCGCTGGACAGTTCAAGTACATGTTCTAGGAAGGACATTCACACCAGTTGCGGAGCCCATAGAGTTTTCCTTTGATGCACCAACCTGGAGTCTAGGAAAGAGCATGGCAGCTCACATCGCCATGGGACGCATCGGCGAAGTTTACCACAAGGATCATAAGGACACCATCTACCAGATATGTGGACACTGAGATGAGCAATGGGAGATGATATGCACCAGGAGAGACAAGTCCATTGCAGCCTACATCCAGGAGTTGAACCAGCACATTTTCATCGTTAGGAGAACCAGATGTGCGCCAGCATGATAGACCTGAAGAAGGTAATGACCAGGAACATGGAGCTAGAATAGGAACTCAAGTCTACACGCGATGGATATGAAGAGGAAATTACAGTACTACTAGAGAAGAATGAAGACCTGAAGAAGAAGCTAGGAATATTCATGGGAGACCCTACGCCAGGAGGTGACGACTATCCAGAAGACTACATCATCATCGACGACACCGACTGTGACCCCGACAGTGATGATGATTATGTAGACGAAGTGGGAGAAGATATCATGGAGTCTTCTTCCGATCAAAATTTTTAGTCGACCACCATATTAGCAGTAGTATTCCCCCATGTATATAGTAGTAGTCCGAGTATTTTGTAATAGTAGCTAGATCGATTGTATGCCCTTGTTTGAATTGAGTGGTGTGATATGAATGTGTTTGTCTCATGTGCATATGGGTAGTGATGTTCTCCTTAGACCTCACTCTATTCTAATATCTCCCCTCTAAACCTATCAGATGCCTCCGAGATGTGACCCCGGATTTTTCTTCCCACTAGAGCTCACTCGGTTGATTCAATAGCATAATGCCCTAATGCAGCTACTAGTCCAGAACCAAGGCAACAACGACAACAAAAACAACAACAATAACAACCCACCACCACCACCTCCAGTTGACAACTTAGTCCGTTTTCTAAGGTTGAATTTGCCGGTGTTTTCTAGTACCACCGAGCCGATTGTTGCTGATGACTAGCTCCGCAGGATTGGAAGGGAGCTGACTACCACAGGATGCACATATGCTGAGAAGGTGTGCTCTGCTGCACATCAATTGGACGGACCAGCAGCCTCATGGTGGGAGAATTACACACCGCTACCTCTTGTGCACTGTGTTGGTTTTCCCTGAAGAGGAAGGGATGATCCAGCAAAGTAGCGTAAGTATTTCCCTCAGTTTTTGAGAACCAAGGTATCAATCCAGTAGGAGGCTACGCGAGAGTCCCTCGTACCTACACAAAACAAATAAATCCTCGCAACCAACGCAAATAGGGATTGTCAATCCCTATAAGGCCGCTTACGAGAGTGAGATATGATAGATATGATAAGATAATATTTTTGGTATTTTTATGATAAAGATGCAAAGTAAAATAAAGGCAAAGGAAATACCAAAGGAAATAACTAGGTGGTACGAGATTAATATGATGAAGATAGACCCGCGGGCCATAGGTTTCACTAGTGGCTTCTCTCGAGAGCATAAGTATTCTACGGTGGGTGAACAAATTACTGTTGAGCAATTGACAGAATTGAGCATAATTATGAGAATATCTAGGCATGATCATGTATATAGGCATCACGTCCAAGACAAGTAGACCGACTCCTGCCTGCATCTACTACTATTACTCCACTCATCGACCGCAATCCAGCATGCATCTAGAGTATTAAGTTAAAAAACAGAGTAACGCCTTAAGCAAGATAACATGATGTAGAGGGATAGACTCATGCAATATGAAGAAAACCCCATCTTGTTATCCTCGATGGCAACAATACAATACGTGCCTTGCTGCCCCTACTGTCACTCGGAAAGGACACCGCAAGATTGAATCCAAAGCTAAGCACTTCTCCCATTGCAAGAAAGATCAATCTAGTAGGCCAAACCAAACTAATAATTCGAAGAGACTTGCAAAGAGAACCAATCATACATAAAAGAATTCAGAGAAGATTCAAATATGGTTCATAGATAGACTTGATCATAAACCCACAATTCATCGCTCTCAACAAACACACCACAAAAAGAAGATTACATCGAATATTTCTCCACAAGAGAGGGGGAGAACATTGTATTGAGATCCAAAAAGAGAGAAGAAGCCATATAGCTATTAACTATGGACCCGTAGGTCTGAGGTAAACTACTCACCCTTCATCGGAGGGGTTATGGTGTTGATGTAGAAGCCCTCCGTGATCGATGCCCCCTCCGGCGGAGCTCCGGAACAGGCCCCAAGATGGGATCTCGTGTATACAGAAAGTTGCGGCGGTGGAATTAGGGTTTTGGATTCGTATCTGATCGTTTGGGGGTACGTAGGTATATATAGGAGGAAGGAGTACGTCGGTGGAGCAACATGGGGCCCACGAGGGTGGAGGGCGCGCCTGGGGTAGGCAGGCGCGCCCCCCTACCTCGTGGCCTCCTCTTTCGTGTCTTGACGTAGGGTCCAACTCTCCCGGGTCTTGTTCGTTGAGAAAATCACGTTCCCAAAGGTTTCATTCCGTTTGGACTCCGTTTGATATTGCTTTTCTTCGAAACCCTAAAACAGGCAAAAACAGCAATTCTGGGTTGGGCCTCCGGTTAATAGGTTAGTCCCAAAAATAATATAAAAGTGGATAATAAAGCCCAATAATGTCCAAAACAGTAGATAATATAGCATGGAGAAATTAAAAATTATAGATACGTTGGAGACAAGCATCCCCAAGCTTAATTCCTGCTCGTCCTCGAGTAGGTAAATGATAAAAACAGAATTTTTAATGTGGAGTGCTACTTGGCATAATTTTAATGTAATTCTTCTTAATTGTGGTATGAATATTCATATCCAAAAGATTCAAGACAAAAGTTCATATTGACATAAAAATAATAATACTTCAGGCACACTAACTAAGCAATTATGTCTTCTCAAAATAACATGGCCAAAGAAACTTCATCCCTACAAAATCATATAGTTTAGTCATGTTTCGTTTTCGTCACACAAGAATGGTCTCATCATGCACAACCTCGATGACAAGCCAAGCAATTGTTTCATACTTTAGTAATCTCAAACCTATAAACTTTCACGCAATATATGAGCGCGAGCCATGGACATAGCACTATGGGTGGAATAGAATATAATGAGGGGGGTTATGTGGAGAAGACAAAAAAGGAAAAAGTCTCACATCAATGAGGCTAATCAATGGGCTATGGAGATGCCCATCGATTGATGTTAATGCAAGGAGTAGGGATTGCCATGCAACGGATGCACTAGAGCTATAAATGTATGAGATCTCAACAAAAGAAAACTAAGTGGGTGTGCATCCAACTTGCTTGCTCATGAAGACCTAGGGCACTTGAGGAGGCCCATTGTTGGAATATACAAGCCATGTTCTATAATGAAAAATTCCAACTAGTATATGAAAGTGAAAAAACGAGAGACTCTCTTTCATGAAGATTAAGGTGCTACTTTGAAGCACAAGTGTGGCAAAGGATAGTAACATTGTCCATTCTCTCTTTTTCTCTCTTTTTTTATTTGGGTCTTTCTCTTTTTTATGGCCTTTCTCTTTTTTTGGCCTTTCCCTTTTTTATGGCCTTTCTCTTTTTTTATATTCCTCACTTGGGACGATGCTCTAGAAAATTATGATCATCACACTTCTATTTATTTACAACTCAATGATTACAAATCGATACTAGAACAAAGATGACTCTATATGAATGCGTCCAACGGTGTACTGGGATATGCAATGAACCAAGAGTGACATGTATGAAAGAATTATGAACGGTGTCTTTGCCACAAATACTATGTCAACTACATGATGATGCTAAGCAATATGACAATGATGAATGTGTCATGATGAACGGAATGGTGGAAAGTTGCATGGCAATATATCTCGGAATGGCTACGGAAATGCCATGATAGGTAGGTATGGTGGCTATTTTGAGGAAGATATAAGGAGGTTTATGTGTGAAAGAGTGTATCATATCACGGGGTTTGGATGCATCGGCGAAGTTTGCGCTAACTCTCAATGTGAGAAAGGGCAATGCACGGTACCGAAGAGGCTAGCAAGGATGGAAGGGTGATAGTGTGTATAATCCATGAACTCAACATTAGTCATAAAGAACTCACATACTTATTGCAAAAACCTACAAATCATCAAAAACCTCGGTACTACGCGCATGCTCCTAGGGGATAGATTGGTAGGAAAAGACCATCGCTCGTCCCCGACCGCCACTCATAAGGAAGACAATCAAATAACACCTCATGTTTCAAATTTGTTGCATAACGTTTACCATACGTGCATGCTATGAGACTTGCAAACTTCAACACAAGTATTTCTCAATTTCACAACTACTCAACTAGCACGACTTTGATATTATTACCTCCATATCACAAAACAATCATCAAGCATCAAACTTTTCTTAGTATTCAAAACACTCTTAAGAAAATTTTACTAACTTTGAATACCTAGAATATTAGGATTTTAAGCAAATTACCTTGCCATTAAGACTCTGAAAATAATCTAAGTGAAGCATGAGAGATCAATAGTTTCTATAAAACAAATCCACCACCGTGCTCTAAAAGATATAAGTGAAGTACTAGAGCAAAACTATATAACTCAATAGATATAAGCGAAGCACATAGAGTATTCTAACAAATTACAAATTATGTATGGCTCTCTTAAAAGGTCTGTACAGCAAGGATGATTGTGGTAAACTAAAAAGCAAAGACTCAAATAATACAAGACGCTCCAAGCAAAACACATATCATGTGGAGAATAAAAATATAGCTCCAAGTAAAGTTACCGATAGAAGTAGATGAAAGAGGGGATGCCTTCCGGGGCATCCCCAAGCTTTGGATTTTAGGTGTCCTTAGATTAACTTGGAGGTGCCATGGGCATCCCCAACCTTAGGCTCTTTCCACTCCTTGTTCCACAATCCATCAAATCTTTACCCAAAACTTGAAAACTTCACAACACAAAACTTAAAGTAGAAAATATCGTGAGCTCCGTTAGCGAAAGAAAACAAAAGACCACTTCAAGGTACTGTAATTAACTCATTATTTATTTATATTGGTGTTAAACCTACTGTATTACAACTTCTCTATGGTTTATAAACTATTTTACTTGCCATATATTCATCAAAATAAGCAAACAACACACGAAAAACAGAATCTGTCAAAAACAGAACAGTCTGTAGTAATCTGTAGCTAGCGCAAGATATGGAACCCCAAAAATTATAAAATAAATTTATGGACGTGAGGAATTTATATATTAATCATCTGCAAAAATAATGAACTAAATATCACTTTCCAAATAAAAATTACAGAAGTTCTCGTGAGCGCTAAAGTTTCTGTTTTTTTACAGCAAGTTCAACAAGACTTTCCCCAAGTCTTCCCAACTGTTTTACTTGGCACAAACACTAATTAAACACAAAAAACACAACCAAAACAGAGGCTAGATAAATTATTTGTTACTAAACAGGAGCAAAAAGCAAGGAATAAAAATAAAATTGGGTTGCCTCGCAACAAGCGCTATCGTTTAACGCCCCTAGCTAGGCATAACAAGCAAGAATAGATCTAGGTATTGCCATCTTTGGTAGTAAGAAAGAAAAGAGAGAACTTGCTATCTATAGAATTAACCCTTCTATTTTGATAAAGCGCATGGGTATTAATGGTAGTGGAAAGATTAAGTATGTTACGGAAATTTGTATCTAGGCTAGCATTTATCTCGTTAATAGATTCATTTTGGTAAGAGAGCAAAAGAGATGTGGATTCAACTTTATCATTCATGGGGTGACCAAATATGGTTTTCATTTTGTCATAAGTGTCTACGACATCCCCTTCAAGAAAACCTTCTTCAAATATAGAATCTAAGACATGCTAAAAATAGGAAGGAAGGGCAATATAAAAACTTTTTAAGTAGACTTCAATTTGATATTGAGGCACATAACTAGCCCTTATCCTTAATAGTCTATACCAAGCATCTTTCAAAGATTCATCAAGTAAATAACGAAAAATTCCAGAATCATCTTCATCAAAATTATTAAGATTCTCATTGATAAATTTGGTAGATTTTTCCATATTATTTTTATTTATGAGCTTAGCGAGAATAGAAGGGTTGTCCTAAGTACTATAACTCGGGAGAGAGCCCCCAACCCTTGTTGGTTCAGACATGGCGGAGGAAAAGCGAGCAAGAAAAAGAGAGAGAGGAAAGAGAGAGAGAGGGCGAATAAAACGGCAAGGGTGAAGTGGGGGAGAAGAAAACGAGAGGCAAATGGCAAATAATGTAATGCTCGAGATAAGGGTATGTGATGGGTACTTGGTATGTTGACTTTTGCATAGACTTCCCCGGCAACAGCACCAGAAATCCTTCTTGCTACCTCTTGAGCACTGCGTTGGTTTTCCCCGAAGAGGAAGGGATGACGCAGCAAAGTAGCGTAAGTATTTCCCTTAGTTTTGAGAACCAAGGTATCAATCCAGTAGGAGGCTACGCGCGAGTCCCTCGTACCTCCAGAAAACAAATAAATCCTCGCAACCAACACAAGTAGGGGTTGTCAATCCCTATAAGGCCACTTACGAGAGTGAGATCTTATAGATATGATAAGATAATATTTTTGGTATTTTTATGATAAAGATGAAAAGTAAAATAAAGGAAAAGTAAATAGCAAAGGAAATAACTAGGTAGTAGGAGATTAATATGATGAAGATAGACCCGGGGGCCATAGGTTTCACTAGTGGCTTCTCTCGAGAGCATAAGTATTCTACGGTGGGTGAACAAATTATTGTTGAGAAATTGACAAAATTGAGCATAATTATGAGAATATCTAGGCATGATCATGTATATAGGCATCACGTCCCAGACAAGTAGACCGACTCATGCCTGCATCTACTACTATTACTCCACTCATCGACCGCTATCCAGCATGCATCTAGAGTATTAAGTTAAAAAACAGAGTAACGCCTTAAGCAAGATGACTTGATCTAGAGGGATAGACTCATGCAATATGAAGAAACCCCATCTTGTTATCCTCGATGGCAACAATACAATACGTGCCTTGCTGCCCCTACTGTCACTGGGAAAGGACACCGAAAGATTGAACCCAAAGCTAAGCACTTCTCCCATTGCAAGAAAGATCAATCTAGTAGGCCAAACCAAACTGATAATTCGAAGAGACTTGCAAAGATAACCAATCATACATAAAAGAATTCAGAGAAGATTCAAATATGGTTCATAAATAGACTTGATCATAAACCCACAATTCATCGGTCTCAACAAACTCACCACAAAAAGAAGATTACATCGAATATTTCTCCATAAGAGAGGGGGAGAACATTGTATTGAGATCCAAAAAGAGAGAAGAAGCCATCTAGCTACTAACTATGGACCCGTAGGTCTGAGGTAAACTACTCACACTTCATCGGAGGGGCTATGGTGTTGATGTAGAAGCCCTCCATGATCGATGCCCCCTCCGGCAGACCTCCGGAACAGGCCCCAAGATGCGATCTCGTGGATACAGAAAGTTGCGGCAGTGGAATTAGGGTTTTGGCTCCGTATCTGATCGTTTGGGGGTACGTAGGTATATATAGGAGGAAGGAGTTCGTCGGTGGAGCAACAGGGGGCCCACGAGGGTGCAGGGCACGCCTGGGGTAGGCAGGCGCGCCCCCCTACCTCGTGGCCTCCTCTTTCATGTCTTGACGTAGGGTCCAAGTCTCCCGGGTCTTGTTCGTTGAGAAAATCATGTTCCAGAAGGTTTCATTCCGTTTGGACTCCATTTGATATTCCTTTCTTCAAAACCCTAAAACAGGCAAAAAACAACAATTCTGGGTTGGGCCTCTGGTTAATAGGTTAGTCCCAAAAATAATATAAAAGTGGATAATAAAGCTCAATAATGTCCAAAACAGTAGATAATATAGCATGGAGCAATAAAAAATTATAGATACGTTGGAGACGTATCACACACCCACTTTTCCCATAGCCAATGTCACATGGGATCAGTTTCAGCAAGCTTTCCGTATAGCCCATGTCTCAACTGGAGCAATGAGTATGAAGAAACGTGAGTTTCGCAACTTACACTAGGGAAATCGTACTGTGGGGCTGTACGTTGATGAGTTTAGTAAGTTAGCTCGTTATGCCCTAGATGATGTGGCCATAGATGCCGCGAAGCAGGAGAAGTTTATGGAAGGGCTGAATGATGAGCTTAGTATGCAGTAGATGGTGGCAACATTCAATAACTACCAGGATTTTGTAGATAGGGCCCATATGATTGAAGGCAAGCAGCAACAGAGAGAGAGCCGCAAAAGGAAGTATGGACAAGGGAAGTAAAATTCTGGAGCTCAGCAGAAGCCTTGTTTTACCCCGAACTCGGGAGGACACACTCATAACCATGGAGGCCATACTCATAATGGAGGGAGTTCGCATAACCATAGTGTCCCTAAGAATGGGAATGAAGGAAGCAACGGACAGAACCGTTCC
Source organism: Triticum aestivum (assembly GCF_018294505.1). Lineage (NCBI taxonomy): Eukaryota > Viridiplantae > Streptophyta > Magnoliopsida > Poales > Poaceae > Triticum > Triticum aestivum. Next base: position 419,656,479 of record NC_057809.1, read on the forward strand.
AACCCATCAACACCCGGTAGGAAGGATCTAAGTCACATTACTTGTTTCAAGTGCGGGAAGACAGGACACTACACCACTAAATGTCCTGAAGCAAAGAATGGAAATGGCAATGTAAGCTCAGGGAAGAGGCCAAATCCTTTCACCAGACGTCAGGTGAACCACATCAACGTGGAGGAGGTTGAAGAACAGCCTGACACAGTGATCGGTAAGTTTTTGATTTAGTCATTTACCGCACTCGTTCTTTTTAACACTGGTGCATCTCATTCATACATATCAAGGGGATTTGTGGACAAGTTTAAGTTGCCAACCTTAACCCTTAGGTCCCCCATGTTAGTAAGCTCGCCAGGAGCAGGGTATATGGCCAGCCGATGGTGTGATCGGTTACCCCTAACTATTGGTAGCCACGTTTTCCCGTCAGACCTAGTAGTTTTGGAGTCACAAAGATTGGATATAATACTAGGCATGGATTTGTTATTGAAGTATGGAGGAAACATCGACTGTGCTAGTAAGTCAATTTTACTCACCACCCGGAGGGAAAGAGGATCAAGTATGTATCCAGACATGCACCAAGGAGGACCCAAGTGAATTCTCTCTCGGGAGTTGTTCAGGAAGAAGTGCCTGTTGTGAAGGATTACCCGTATGTATTTCCAGAGGAATTACCAGGCATGCAGCCAGATTGAGACATAGAATTTTTGATAGAGTTGTTGCCAGGCACCGGACCAATATCGAAGAGACCGTACCGGATGCCCGCAAATGATCTGGAGGAAATTAAGAAGCAGATTAAGGAGTTATTAGAGAAAGGTTATATCCGACCAAGTTCATCACCATGGGGAGCCCCAGTGCTCTTACTTCAGAAGAAGGATGGATCTTTAAGAATGGTTGTTGATTACTAGGCGTTGAATGAAGTAACGATCAAGAACAAGTACCCACTACCGATGATCAATGATTTGTTTGACCAGTTGCAAGGAGATAAAGTATTCTCCAAGATCGATCTCCGATCAGGATACCACCAGTTGAAGTTCCGAGAACGGGATATACCTAAGACATCTTTTACCACAAGGTATGGGCTATATGAGTACACGGTCATGTCATTTGGATTGACAAATGCCCCTGCCTATTTTATGAGTATGATGAACAAGGTGTTCGTGGAGTTTTTGGATAAGTTTGTTGTGATGTTCATTGATGATATTTTGGTGTACTCGAAGAATGAAGAGGAACACAAGCAACACTTACACTTAGTTCTCGAGAAGCTCAGGGAAAATCAGCTATATGCCAAGTTTAGCAACTGTGAGTTTTGGTTGAAGGAAGTTGAAGTTCTTGGACATGTTCTATCAGGAAAAGGTATAGCAGTAGACCCTACCAAGGTTCAGTCTATCACTGAGTGGTTGGCCCCCACCTCAGTTGGAGAGATCCGCAGTTTTCTGGGACTCGCAGGATACTATAGGAGGTTCATTGAGAATTTCTCCAAGATCGCGGAACCCATGACAGAGTTGTTGAAGAAGGACACCAAGTTCAAATGGACTGAAGATTGTGAGGACAGTTTTCAGGAGTTGAAGAAACATTTGGTTACAGCCCCAGTGCTGATTCTTCCGGATGTACGCAAGGATTTCCAAGTTTATTGTGACGCTTCTTGTTTGGGACTTGGAGGTGTACTTATGCAAGACGGAAGAGTTGTTTCACATGCCTCATGACAGCTTTGACCTCATGAGTTAAATTATGCCATGCATGATTTAGGGTTAGTAGTCGTAGTGCATGCTCTCAAGACCTGGAGACATTTTCTGATTGGAAACCGTTGTGATGTATACATGGATCACAAGAGTTTGAAGTACATTTTTACGCAGAAGGAGTTGAATATCAGGCATAGGAGATGGTTGGAGCTCATAAAGGATTACGATATGAAGTTGCATTATCATCCAGGAAAGGCCAATGTCGTAGCAGACGCTTTGAGCCGCTAGAGTTATGCCAATACCCTCGTAAGCGGAGGGTTACCGCAGGAGTTAGTAGACGATCTCAAGGAACTTCGTTTGGAGATAGTTCCAAGAGGTCTTGTTACAGGAATGTAGGTTCAGTCTACACTATTGGGAAAGATTTGAGAAGATCAGAAGGATGATAAGGAAATTGCTGAGATAAAGGAGAAGATGAGCAAAGGAAAAGCCAAAGGTTTTCATGAGGATGAGCACGAAACTTTATGGTTTGAGGATCGTGTTTATGTTCCCAATAATGCAGAGATCAGGAAGTTAATACTTCAGGAAGCTCATGACTCACCATACTCGATTCACCCCGGAAACACCAAGATGTATTTGCATTTGAAGGAATGTTTCTGGTGGCCAGGTATGAAGAAGGACATCGTCGAGTATGTAGCAGTATGTGATATATTTCAAAGAGTGAAGGTAGAACATCAGAAGCCAGATGGATTATTACAGCCTATGCCGATACCCGATTGGAAGTGGGATAAACTTGGCATGGATTTCATCATCGGATAGATCAGCATATGACTCAATCTGGGTAGTAGTAGATCGCTTGACCAAAGTGGCTCACTTTATCCAAGTGAAAACCACCTATACAAGCACGAAGTTGGCCAAGATATATATGACCAGGATCGTATGTCTTCATGGAGTTCCGAGGACCATCGTATCAGATAGAGGAACATAGTTTACCTCGAAGTTTTGGAACAGCTGCAACAGACTTTGGGTACTAGGCTAGAGTTCGGTACAGCCTTTCATCCGCAGACAAATGGACAAACCGAGAGAGTCAATCAGATTCTGGAGGACATGTTGAGAGCTTGTGTGCTAGGTTATGGATCTATTTGGGATGACAGTTTGCCCTACACAGAGTTCTCATACAACAACAGTTATCAGGCTAGTTTGAAGATGGCCCCTTTTGAAGCTTTGTATGGAGGAAGATGCAGGACACCGTTAATGTGGGATGAAGTTGGAGACCGTCAGTTGTTTGGACCAGATTTGATCAAAGAGTCTGTAGAGAAAGGTAGCTTAGTCCAGGCAGAAGTGTTATGCCGATACTAAACGCAAGGAGGTAGTCTATGAAATTGGAGACAGAGCAGATCTTCGTGTGTCACCACTCCGAGGAGTTAAACGATTTGGAGTTAAGGGAAAGTTAGCCCCGAGATTTGTAGGACCATATCGAGTTTTGGAACGTATGGGAGAAGTGGCCCACAAGTTGGATTTACCCGAAGGACTGTCAGGAGTTCACGGTGTGTTTCAAGTTTCCCTGTTGAAGAAGTGCCATGCTGAGATGGTCGATATTCCCCTAAGAGATACAATGCCCCTGGAAGTAATTTAGTTAGAGAGTGATCTGACCTACGAGGAGAAACCCGTCAAGATTCTCGAGTTTGCCAGCCGAGTTACTCGCAGCAAGGTTATCAAATTTTGCAAAGTTCAGTGGAGCCACCATACTGAGGATGAAGCCACCTGGGAGCGAGAAGAAGACCTACAAAAAGACCACCCACACCTATTCTCTAGCCAACCCAAATCTTGAGGGCGAGATTCATCTTAAGGGGGTAGGTTTGTAACATCCCAATTTTCAATTTGGATGTTATGCATAGGTCATCATATGCATATCATATTTTATTTGCATTTTTAGTTGAGATCCTAGAAATCTTAAGCAACTCAAGGACCCAAGGAGAGAGTTGGGGATTTCATAAATTTTCATATTTGAATTTTCTCAAATTTCAAAAGAGGATCGATTTGATTTTAATATTTTTCTCTCCAATTATTTCCAGTATTTAAAATAAAAGAGAGAAGATGATATGACTTCTTCAAAAGAAAGGAATATTGGAGAAGAAAAATTAAAATCAAATTTATATTTTATTTGGATTTTATTTGCATTTGAATTAGAAAAATATGCATTTTTGAAAAATGCATTTTTAGGCCAGAAAAATATTCACTTTGTTCTAAATAATAGGTTTAGATGGTTAAAATTGTTTCTGGTATTTTTAGATTTTTTAAATATTTGTTTAGGATTTTTCTTCGGGTGGAATTTTATATTAAAAAATCTTCTTCCCGTCCGATTGGGCCGAAGGCCCAGCCGAGCAGGCCGGCCCGCCTACGCGTCGCGTCCCTCCCGCGCGAGGACTCTGCGCCGCCGCCGCCGGAGCTCGAGTCCGAGCTGGACTCCTCCTAGTGCCCTCCTCCCCAAGGCAGACCCCCTTGGCCCTTTATAAGGAGCCCCCCCCTCGCCGCCTCCTCTCCTCCCCACCAAGACACCGCGCCGCGCCGCTTCTAGCCGCTGCCGCCACTTTAAGCCGCCGCCGTCGCCGAGCGTCACCCTTGCTACCGACGCCGCTTGCCACCGACACCACCGCCCCCAGCGCCGCCCACCCCTGCCGTCGGAGCCGCCGCCTCACCAAAGTCGCCAGACTCGTCGCGTTGTAGACCGGTACAAAACCGTCCTGGTTCGCAGGTTTATTTTTGGATTTTTTTTGTTCGGTTTAGATCAGTTTATTTTTTTAAGGTTAAGGTTTTTATTGATTTATTTCCGATCGATTTTATTTAGCGAACGCTCTTTGTTTAGTTCGTTTTAACGAACACGTTCGCTCGATTAGTTCAGTTAGCAAACGTTCGTTTGATAGGTTTTTATTTTTATTTTATTTTCGGCCAGGGACCTATCCATGATTTCTTTTATCACGGATTAGTCCCTGCTTCAAACCCTCCCAACTTTTTGTTCGTTCGTCCAAATCCAGTGAAACCAACGCCAAAATGTTCATCTTGTTCCCCTCTTTCCAAATAATCAATTTGAACATGGTTTTAACAATTTAAAATTTGGTTTCAAGCAGGTTTGATTTTGAACTTCTTTTGAACGTAGTTTAATTTTCGTAGCTCCAATTCGATTGGTTCTTTTTGCAAATCGAAGCTCTTAAGTTGAACTTTCAGTTTGGATCTTTTTATTTGAGTTTTACCCTTGCATCTTACGCTCGATTTCTTATGTATGCTATTGTTTGTTCACGGTAGAGTTTCAGGAGTGTGAAGCGTGCTACTACAAGTCACTAGGGTTTTCAGATCGTCGGCAAGGCAACTAACACTTTGATCATACCCCTTTATTACCCAGTTTTATGCATTAGTTTCAATCCTCAAACACTGCATGGTTAAGACTTGAATACTTGTGGGTACTGGGAAGTAGTTGATGAGGTAGAACCTATTGTATTTATTTACAAACCTTGGGAGTTACTTCGACGTTATGCTTATACTGCTATGCTATGCTCATAGACATGGTTTGGTTTGAGTGATCCATGACAGATGTGAGAGTTTTAATTAATGGTTAAACATAAGGTGGCTACTTTAATACACATCTGGGTGGATTGGTTGAGGCACACTAGAGCACCCAGTGGTTGTCTGGGCACCTGGAGCAATCCAGTGTTGTCCCGAGATATCCTGGGGTACCCGTGTGATCATCCTACGGTTTGCCACCCAGGCTCAAAGGGGTCATAAGATTATTCATGCAGGAAACTCCCGTGTGCATCCACAAGCCATTATGGGCTCTGGCATAGTTGAGTAAGTGATATGTCTCCAACGTATCTATAATTTTTTATTGCTCCATGCTATATTATCTGCTGTTTTGGACATTATTGGGCTTTATTATACACTTTATTATTATTATTGGGACATACCTACTAACCGTAGGCCCAGCCCAGAATTGCTATTTTTTTGCCTACTTTAGGTTTTCGAAGAAAAGGAATATCAAAGGGAGTCCAAACGGAATGAAATCTTCGGGAACGTGATTTTTGCAATGAACAAGACCGAGGAGACTTGGACCCTACGTCAAGCAACCAACAGGGAGGCCACGAGGTAGGAGGGGGCGCCTACCCCCCGCCCCAAGGCACGCCCTCCACCCTCATGGGCCCCTGTTGCTCCACCGACGTACTTATTCCTCCTATATATACCTATGTACCCCCACACAATTAGATACGGAGCCAAAACCCTAATTCCACCACCGTAACTTTTTGTATCCACGAGATCCCATCTTGGGGCCTGTTCCAGAGCTCCGCCGGAGGGGGCATCAATCATGGAGGGCTTCTACATCAACAACATAGCCTCTCTGATGAAGTGTGAGTAGTTTACCTCAGACCTACGGGTCCATAGTTATTAGCTAGATGACTTCTTCTCTCTTTTTGGATCTCAATACAAAGTTCTCCCCCTCTCTTGTGGAGATCTATTCGATGTAATCTTCTTTTTGCGGTGTGTTTGTTGAGATCGATGAATTGTGGGTTTATGTTCAAGTTTATCTATGAACAATATTTGAATCTTCTGTGAATTCTTTTATGTATGATTGGTTATCTTTGCCAGTCTTCGAATTATCAGTTTGGTTTGGCCTACTAGATTGATCTTTCTTGCAATGGGAGAAGTGCTTAGCTTTGGGTTCAATCTTGCGGTGTCCTTTCCGAGTGACAGTAGGGGCAACAAGGCACGTATTGTATTTTTGCCATCAAGGGTAACAAGATGGTTTTTTATCATATTGCATGAATTTAAACCTTTACATCATGTCATCTTGCTTAAGACGTTACTCTGCTCTCTTGAACTTAATACTCTAGATGCATGCTGGATAGCGGTCGATGTGTGGAGTAATAGTAGTAGATGCAGGCAGGAGTCGGTCTACTTGTCTTGCATGTGATGCCTATATACATGATCGTACCTAGATATTCTCATAATTATGCTTAATTCTGTCAATTGCTAAACAGTAATTTGTTCACCCACTGTAAAATACTTATGCTCTTGATAGAATCCACTAGTGAAACCTATGGCCCCCGTGTCTATCTTCATCATATTAATCCTCCAATACTTAGTTATTTTCATTGCTTTTATTTTACTTTGCATGTTTATCATAAAAATACCAAAAATATTATCTTATCATATCTATCAGATCTCACTCCTGTAAGTGACCGTGTAGGGATTGACAACCCCTTATCGCGTTGGTTGCGAGGATTTATTTGTTTTGTGTAGGTGGGAGGGACTCACGTGTAGCCTCCTACTGGATTGGTACCTTGGTTCTCAAAAACTGAGGGAAATACTTACGCTACTTTGCTCCACCACCCTTTCCTCTTCAAGGGAAAACCAACGCAAGTGCTCAAGAGGTAGCAAGAAGGATTTCTGGCGCCGTTGTCGGGGAGGTCTACGCAAAAGTCAACATACCAAGTACCCATCACAAACCCTTATCTTCCGCATTACATTATTTGCCATTTCCCTCTCGTTTTCCTCTCCCCCACTTCACCCTTGCCGTTTTATTCGCCCTCTCTCTCTAGCCTCCCTCTCTTTCTCTATTTGCCTCTTTTTGCACGTTCTTGTTTGCTTGTGTGTTGGATTGCTTGCTTGTCACGATGGCTCAAGATAACACTAAATTGTGTGACTTTACCAATACCAACAACAATGATTTTATTAGCACTCCGATTGCTCCTCTTACCGATGCTGAATCTTTTGAAATTAATGCTGCCTTGCTGAATCTTGTCATGAAAGATCTATTTTTCCGGCCTTCCTAGTGAAGATGCCGCTACCCATCTAAATAGCTTCATTGATTTGTGTGATATGCAAAAGAAGAAAGATTTGGACAATGATATTGTCAAATTGAAGCTATTTCCTTTTTCTCTTAGAGGTCGTGCTAAAGCTTGGTTTTCGTCGTTGCCTAAAAATAGTATTGATTCATGGAATAAGTGCAAAGATGCTTTTATCTCTAAGTTTTTCCTCCCGCTAAGATCATTTCTCTTAGAAACGATATTATGAATTTTAAGCAACTTGATCATGAACATGTTGCACAAGCTTGGGAGAGGATGAAATTAATGATACGTAATTGCCCTACTCATGGTTTGAATTTGTGGATGATTATACACAAATTTTATGCCGGAATGAATTTTGCTTCTAGAAATCTTTTAGATTCGGACGCGGGAGGCACTTTTATGGAAATCACTTTAGGAGAAGCTATCAAACTCCTAGATAATATTATGGTTAATTATTCTCAATGGCACACTGAAAGATCTACTATTAAGAAAGTGCATGCGATAGAAGAAATTAATGTTTTGAGTGGAAAGATGGATGAACTTATGAAATTATTTGCTAATAAAAGTGTTTGTTCTGATCCTAATGATATGCCTTTGTCTACTTTGATTGAGAATAATAATGAATCTATGGATGTGAATTTTGTTGGTAGGAACAATTTTGGTAACAACGCGTATAGAGGAAATTTTAATCCTAGGCCTTATCCTAGTAATTCCTCTAATAATTATGGTAATTCCTACAACAATTCTTATGGAAATTATAATAAGATGCCCTCTAATTTTGAATCTAATATTAAAGAATATATTACTTCGCAAAAGAATTTAATGCTTTGATTGAAGAAAAATTGCTTAAGATTGATGAGTTGGCTAGGAACATTGATAGAATTTCTCTTGATGTTGATTCTTTGAAACTTAGATCTATTCCACCTAAGCATGATATTAATAAGTCTCTCAAAGCCATGAGAATTTCCATTGATGAGTGCAAAGAAAGAACCGCTAGGATGCGTTCTAAGAAAGATTCCTTTATAAAAGCGTGTTCTTCTAGTTACCATGATAATAAAGATGAAGATCTAAAAGTTATTGATGTGTCCCCTATTAAATCTTTGTGTTGCAATATGAATCTTGATAATGATGGGACTGAATATGATCCACCTTTACCTAGAAGGCGTTCCAAAAGGTCGTAGTTTTTAGATCTTGATGCTAAATTTGATAAAAGTGGGATTGAAGAGATCAAAACTCTAGATGTTAATGAACCTACTATTTTGGATTTCAAGGAATTTAATTATAATAGCTGCTCTTTGATAGATTTTATTTCCTTGTTACAATCTGTGCTAAATTCTCCTCATTCTTATAGCCAAAATAAAGCTTTTACCAAACATATCGTTGATGCTTTGATGCAATCTTATGAAGAAAAACTTGAGTTGGAAGTTTATATCCCTAGAAAACTTTATGATGAGTGGGAACCAACTAATAAAATTAAAATTAAAGATCATGAATGCTATGCTTTGTGTGATTTGGGTGCTAGTATTTCCACGATTCCAAAGACTTTGTGTGATTTGTTAGGTTTCCGTGATTTTGATGATTGCTCTCTAAACTTGCACCTTGCGGATTCCACTATTAAGAAACCTATGGGAAGAATTAATGATGTTCTTATTGTTGCAAATAGGAATTATGTGCCCGTAGATTTTATCGTTCTTGACATAGATTGCAATCCTTCATGTCCTATTATTCTTGGTAGACCTTTCCTTAGAATGATTGGTGCAATTATTGATATGAAGGAAGGAAATATTAGATTCCAATTTCCGTTTAGAAAAGGCATGGAACACTTTCCTAGAAACAAAATTAAATTAACTTATGAATCTATTATGAGAGCCACTTATGGATTGCCTACCAAAGATGGCAATACCTAGATCTATCCTTGCTATTTATGCCTAGCTAGGGGCATTAAACGATAGCGCTTGTTGGGAGGCAACCCAATTTTATTTTTATTCCTTGCTTTTTGATCCTGTTTAGTAATAAATAATTTATCTAGCCTATGTTTTGGTTGTGTTTTTTGTGATTAATTAGTTTTTGTGCCAAGTAGAACCGTTGGGAAGACTTGGGGAAAGTCTTGTTAATCCTGCTGTAAAAAAACAGAAACTTTAGCGCTCACGAGAACTGCTTCCATTTTTATTTGGAAAGCAATATTTAGTTAATTATTTTTGCATATAATTAATAGATAAATTCCTCACGTCCAGAAAATTATTTTAGAATTTTTGGGGTTCCAGATCTTGCGCTAGCTACAGATTACTACGGATTGTTCTATTTTTGACAGATTCTGTTTTTCGTTTGCTTATTTTGATGAATCTATCGCTAGTAAAATAGTTTATAAACCATAGAGAAGTTGTAATACAGTAGGTTTAACACCAATATAAATAAAGAATGAGTTCATTACAGTACCTTGAAGTGGTCTTTTGTTTTCTTTCGCTAACAGAGCTCACGAGATTTTCTACTTTAAGTTTTGTGTTGTGAAGTTTTCAAGTTTTGGGTAAAGATTTGATGGATTATGGAACAAGGAGTGGCAAGAGCCTAAGCTTGGGGATTCCCATGGCACCCCCAAGATAATCTAAGGACACCTAAAATCCAAAGCTTGGGGATGCCCCGGAAGGCATCCCCTCTTTTGTCTACTTCTATCGGTAACTTTACTTGGAGCTATATTTTTATTCACCACATGATATGTGTTTTGCTTGGAGCGTCTTGTATGATTTGAGTATTCATTTGTTAGTTTACCACAATCATCCTTGTTGTACACACCTTTTGAGAGAGACACACATGATTCGGAAATTATTAGGATACTCTATGTGCTTCACTTATATCTTTTGAGCTATATAGTTTTGCTCTAGTACTTCACTTATATCTTTTAGAGCACGGTGGTGGATTTGTTTTATAGAAATTATTGATCTCTCATGCTTCACTTAGATTATTTTGAGAGTCTTAAATAGCATGGTAATTTTCTCCAATAATCCTAATATGCAAGGTATACAAGATTAATAATAAAATTCTCTTATGAGTGTGTTGAATACTATGAGAAGTTTGATACTTGATAATTGTTTTGAGATATGGAGATGGTGATATTATAGTCATGCTAGTTGAGTAGTTGTGAATTTGAGAAATACTTGTGTTAAAGTTTGTGATTCCCGTAGCATGCACGTATGGTGAACCGTTATGTGATGAAGTCGGAGCATGATTTATTTATCGATTGTCTTCCTTATGAGTGGTGGTCGGGGACGAGCGATGGTCTTTTCCTACCAATCCATCCCCCTAGGAGTATGCGCGTAATACTTTGCTTCGATAACTTGTAGATTTTTGCAATAAGTATATGAGTTCTTTATGACTAATGTTGAGTCCATCGATCATACGCACTCTCACCCTTCCACCATTGCTAGCCTCTCTAATACCGCGCACGTTTCGCCGGTATCATACACCCACCATATACCTTCCTCAAAACAGCCACCATACCTACCTATCATGGCATTTCCATAGCCATTCTGAGATATATTGCCATGCAACTTTCCACCGTTCCGTTTACTATGACACGCTCCATCATTGTCATATTGCTTCGCATGATCATGTAGTTGACATTGTATTTGTGGCAAAGCCACCGTTCATAATTCTTTCATGCATGTCACTCATGAGTCATTGCATATCCTGGTACACCGTCGGAGGCATTCACATAGAGTCATATTTTGTTCTAAGTATCGAGTTATAATTCTTGAGTTGTAAGAAAATAAAAGTGTGATGATCATCATTATTAGAGCATTGTCCGAGTGAGGAAAGGATGATGGAGACTATGATTCCCCCACAAGTCGGGATGGGACTCCGGACGAAAAAAAGAGGCCATAAAAAAAGAAGGCCCAAATAAAAATGAGAGAAAACAGAGAGAAGGGACAATGCTACTATTCTTTTACCACACTTGTGCTTCAAAGTAGCACCATGATCTTCATAGTAGAGAGTCTCCTTTGTTATCACCTTCATATACTAGTGGGAAATTTTCATTATAGAACTTGGCTTGTATATTCCAATGATGGGCTTCCTCAAAATGCCCTAGATCTTCGTGAGCAAGCAAGTTGGATGCACACCCACTTAGTTTCTTTTTGAGCTTACACATACTTATAGATCTAGTGCATCCGCTGCACGGCAATCCCTACTCACTCACATTGTTATCTATTGATGGGCATCTCCATAGCCCGTTGATACGCCTAGTCGATGTGAGACTATCTTCTCCTTTTTTTATCTCCTCCACAACCACCATTCTATTCCACCTAAAGTGCTATGTCCATGGCTCACGCTCATGTATTGCGTGAAGATTGAAAAAGTTTTGAGAATGTCAAAAGTATGAAACAATTGCTTGGCTTGTCATCGAGGTTGTGCATGATTTAAATACTTCGTGTGGTGAAGATAGAGCATAGCCAGACTATATGATTTTATAGGGATAACTTTCTTTGGCAATGTTTTTTTGAAGAGACAAAATTGCTTAGTTAGTATGCTTGAAGTATTATTGTTTCTATGTCAATATTGAACTTTTGTCTTGAATCTTTCGGATTTGAATATTCATACCACAATTAAGAAGAATTACATTGAAAATATGCCAAGTAGCATTCCACATCAAAAATTCTGTTTTTATCATTTACCCACTCGAGGACGAGCAGGAACTAAGCTTGGGGATACTTGATACGTCTCCAACATATCTATAATTTTTGATTGCTCCATGATATATTATCTACTGTTTTGTACATTATTGAGCTTTATTATACACTTTATTATTATTATTGGGACTAACCTACTAACCGGAGGCCCAGCCCAGAATTGTTGTTTTTTGCCTATTTTAGGGTTTCGAAGAAAAGGAATATCAAAGGGAGTCCAAACGGAATGAAACCTTCGGGAACATGATTTTTGGAACGAACAAGACCCAGGAGACTTGGACCCTACGTCAAGCAACCAACAGGGAGGCCACGAGGTAGGGGGCGCGCCTACCCCCCCCCCCCCCCCCAAGGAGCACCCTCCACCGACATACTTCTTCCTCCTATATAGACCTACATACCCCCACACAATCAGATACGGAGCCAAAACCTTAATTCCGCCGCCATAACTTTCTGTATCCACGAGATTCCATCTTGGGGCCTGTTCCGGAGCTCCGCCGGAGGGGGCATCGATCACGGAGGGCTTCTACATCAACACCATATCCTCTTCGATGAAGTGTGAGTAGTTTACCTCGGACCTACGGGTCCATAGTTATTAGCTAGATGGTTTCGTCTCTCTTCTTGGATCTCAATACAAAGTTCTCTCCCTCTCTTGTGGAGATCTATTTGATGTAATCTTCTTTTTGCGGTGTGTTTGTTGAGACCGATGAATTGTGGGTTTATTATAAAGTTTATCTATGAACAATATTTGAATCTTCTGTGAATTCTTTTATGTATGATTGGTTATCTTTGCAAGTCTCTTTGAATTAACAGTTTGGTATGGCCTACTAGATTGATCTTTCTTGCAATGGGAGAAGTGCTTAGCTTTGGGTTCAATCTTGCGGTGTCCTTTCCCAGTGATAGTAGGGGCAGCAAGGGACGTATTGTATTGTTGCTATCGAGGATAGCAAGATGGGATTTTTATCATATTGCATGAATTTATCCCTCTACATCATGTCATCTTGCTTAAGGTGTTACTCTATTCTCTTGAACTTAATACTCTAGATGCATGCTGGATAGCGGTCGATGTGTGGTGTAATAGTAGTAGATGCAGGCAGGAGTCAGTCTACTTGTCTTGGCTGTGATGCCTATATACATGATCATACCTAGATATTCTCATAACTATGCTCAATTCTGTCAATTGCTCAACAGTAATTTGTTCACCCACCGTAAAATACTTATGCTCTTGAGAGAAGCCACTAGTGAAACCTATGGCCCCAGGGTCTATCTTCATCATATTAATCCTCCCATACTTTGTTATTTTCATTGATTTTATTTTACTTTGCATCTTTATCGTAAAAATACCAAAAATATTATCTTATCATATCTATTAGATCTCACTCTCGTAAGTGACCGTGTAGGGATTGACAACCCCTTATCGCATTGGTTGCGAGGATTTATTTGTTTTGTGTAGGTGTGAGGGACTCGCGCATAGCCTCCTACTCAATTGATACCTTGGTTCTCAAAAACTGAGGGAAATACTTATGCTACTTTGCTGCACCACCCTTTCCTCTTCAAGGGAAAACCAACGCAAGTGCTCAAGAGGTAGTAGTAAGTTGTCTGACCTCTTTCAGAGGTAGGCTAGCAGATGTAGGGGATGTAGGTGGTACTGTCTACCCAGAGTAAAGAGTTAATGCTTCTGAAAGATTGTGTATCGGTCATCCGTCTCTCAAACACCATGAAGTGCGAGAAATCCAACGTAGGAGATCGAGTCTTGTGGGGAAAAGTGCACAAACCTCTACAGAGTGTATAAACTAATCATGGTTAGCCGTGTCCCCGGTTATGGACATCTTGAGTATGTGGTGCTTGAATTATTGATTTGATCTCATCACTCTATTTAATTAATTTGTTGGGTTGATGATTATTTTAATTTGGGATTGAGTTTGAGGAACCTTCTCAATGTTTTCAACAAACTTTGTAGTTAAATAAAATCTATTCCTTCGTTGTAGGGAAAAACTAGCTTTCTGCAAAAATAACCATAGAGCCTCCACCAGCCAAATATGCATATAGTTGTAGTTGTTACTTGTTCATTGCTTTATAGTGTTATCTTGCTAGCATATTCCATGTGCTGACCTACACAGGTTGCAACGTATTATGTTGCAGAGTTTTTAGACGAAGAGTAAGGTGCGCTAGGTCGTTGCCATGCACTCAGCTATGCCATTGGAGTTGATGGACTAATTTTACCTTTGAAGCTTCCATTGTTATCTTAATTTGATGGCCTTCAGCCATATTATTGTAATAAGTACTCTCTTTTGAGACATTCGATGTAATAAGTGTCTAATTGAACTATTTTATAATTCCTTCAAGTACTGTGTGTGTCAGCATTACCAATCCAGGGATGACACTTATGCACAGAGATTTGTCCGTTTGAGGTCGGATCGCTACAATAAGCTATAAGGAATTGCACTCACACTAGCACCCATATCACATAAGCCATGATAACAATGATCTCCAATTTTAACAAAAACAACAGGCATGCCAACAACGGGTCTATGTTTATCTTTAATATCAGGTTTAGCAATTCTAGTAGCTTCAACATAGAAATAAATAACATGCCCTTCAATATTACCGACCAAGAGATCTTTAACCATAGCAATACTAGGTTCAACTTTAATTTGCTCAGGGGGTGTAGGTGTTCTAGTATAGCTCATACGAACCACAGTTGAAGCTTTAGCATGATCCTTTATTCTAACAGGAAAAGGAGGTTTCTCAATATAAGTAGTAAGAACAATAGAATCAACATTATAAGTAATAGTTTCTTCTTCAACTTTAATTGGTTCTACTACTTTAACTTCATTGGGAGGATGATATTTAAACCACTTCTCCTTCGGGAGATCAACCTAAGTTGCAAAAGATTCATAGAAATTTCACAGAAAGAAGCTACTATCCCAAAGTCAAGTCCATATTTAGTGCTAAAATCACGAAAAGCATCAGTATCCATAAAAGATTTAACACAATCAAACTTAAGGTTTGTACCTGACCCTTTACCTTCGTCGAGTTCCAAATCTTCAGAGTTGCTTTTAATTCTCTCCAATAAATCCCATTTGAATTCAATATCCTTCTTCATAAAAGAACCGATACAAGAAGTATCGAGCATGGATCGATCATTATGAGAAAGTCGAGCATAAATTTTTTGAATAATAATTTCTCTTGAGAGCTCATGATTTGGGCATTAATATAACATTGACTTAATCCTACTGTAACATCCCAAATTTTTAATTTGGAATGTTATACACTAGACCATCATTGCATATCATATTTCATTCCATTTTGGTTGATCCTAGAAATTCTACGCAACTCAAGGACCCTCGGAGAGAGTTGGGGATTTCATTATTTTCATATTTGAGTTTTCTCAAATTTTGAAAAATAGGATCGTTTGATTTTATTTATTTTATCTTCAGTTATTTCTATTATCAAATATGAGAGAGGGAATAAAATGACTTTCCCAAAAAAATAAAGAAATATTGAGGATTTAATAAAAAATCAAATAAGATTTTATTTTGGTTTTATTTGCTATTTATTTGAATTTAGGAAAAATTGCATGTTTTCAAAAATTGCATTTAGAGCCAAAAAATGTTCATCCTGTTCTAAATATTTTATTTAGATGGAGAAAATTTGTTTTGGCATTTTTAGGATTTTATTTATTTTTTAGAAGTTTTTTTCGTCGCAGTGAAACTGTTTAAAAAAAGAGACCCCGCGCCCGACTGGGCCAAGGGCCCAGCCGAGCGGGTCGGCCCAGCCAGCCACCGCCGCCTCCCGCCGGGTCGGGACAGAGTCCCGACCAGCGCTGCCGCCGCCCGAGTCCGGGGAGGACTCCGCCTTCTGAGGCCGACCCCTCCCCCAATTCGCCTCTCCCGCCCCCTTTATAAGCGCCACCCCCCCTGCAGCCACACCGCCACTGTCGCCGCATGCCCCCAGCGCCGCCGCCACAAGCAGCCGCCCTGCCTGCCGCCGCCTGCCGCCGCCGCCCCGCCGCCCGGAGCCGCCGCCCCGCCGCACAGCCAGAGTCTCGTCGGAGCGCCGCCGCCGAGGTAGCCGCCGGCTGGTTTTTAGAAAAAGTCGTTTCAATTTTTTTGAAAAACCCTAGTTTTCGTTTTTTTAAAATAGATCGGTTTTTCTCCGGTTTATTTATTTAGTGAGCGTTCGCTCGTCCGTTCGTTTTAACGATTGCATTTTTCATTTAGTTCCAGTTAATGAACGTTCGTTCGTTAACCTGTTCATCATTTTTCTTTTTCTGGGATTAAATCCGCGATTTTTCTGCTCGTGATTTCTGATCCGATGTTCGTTTTAGTTTAACTTTTCGCTCGTTTGCCGGAATCAGGCGATTCAAGCGCCTGGAGTTTCGTCTCGAAACCCTCTTTCCGTTTAACCAACTCAAACAAGTTTTTTCACAGTAAAAATTGCCCTAGTTTCAGATTAGTAAACGAAGCTTATTTCTTTTGCCGTTTGTCTTTCGTTGCTTCGTTCGATTTGGTTCTTTTTGCCAACCGGAGTTCTTAAGTTGAACTTTCTGGTTAGATCTCTTATTCAAGTTTTACCTGTGCATTAGATGAGTACTTATTGTATGCTTGTTTGTTTGTGATAGAGTACCCGGAGTGCGCCGTTTGCTACTTCGAATCGCTAGGTTTTGTGGATCATCAGCAAGGCAAGTAACACTTTGATCATACCTCCAACTACCCAGTTTTTATTGCATTAGACCAATCCTCACACATTGCATGATTAGGATCTAATTAAATTGTGGGTTTGGGAAGTAGTTGAGGTAGAACCTATTACCTGTTTATCATCAAACCTTTGGGAGTTACTTCTATGTTGCTTATTATGCTATGCTATGCTAGTAGACGTGGATTGGGTGAGTGTATCCATGATAGATGTGAGATTGTTAAATTTATGGTTTATCTAAGGTGGCAACTTAAATACACATCTGGGTGGATTGAGGAACCTGGATATTCCAGCGATTGCCTGTTTTTCTTTTGGACCGCCACCCAGGCTCAAAGGGATCATGAGATTATTCATGCTAGAAACTTCCGTGTGCAGCCACAAGCTACTATGGGATCTAGCATAGTTGACTAAGTCGTGCGAACTCTTACAATGGTAGACTAGCAGATGTAGGCGATGTAGGTGGTACGGTCTACCCATCATAAGGTGCTAGCGCTTCTGAAAGACTATGTCTCGGTCATCCGTTTCTCAAACACCATGTAGTGCGAGAATTCCAACGGAGGAGATCGAGTCTTGTGGGGAAAAGTGTGCAAACCTCTGCAGAGTGTATAAACTAATCATGATTAGCCGTGTCCCTAGTTATGGACATCTTGAGTATCTAGTACCCGGATTATCATGTGAATCTCAACATGTTACTCTAAAATTAATTTTGTTGGGTTTTGTTTAATGATGATGCTTAATTGGGATTGAGAATGCTGTCAACCATTCTCAATGTTTAACAACTACCATGATAGTTAAATAAAATTTATTCCTTTGCAGTAGGGAAAATTGGCTTTACGCAAAACTGTAACCATAGAGCTTTTCACCAGCCAAATATGCATATAGAATAGCCTTATTCTTTTATCATTCTCTATGTGTTACTTTGCCAGCATATTCCTTGTGCTGACCCGTTTCGGGCTGCAACGTTAATGTTGCAGACTTTTCAGACGACGATTGAAGTGCCTTTAGGTCGTGGTTCTATACTCAGTGATGCCGTTGGAGTTGATGGACTCACTTATCTTCCAAGCCTTCCGCTGTTATCGTTATTAGATGGCCTTAAGCCATATTTATTGTAATAAGTTCTCTTTTGAGACACTCGATGTAATAAGTGTGTGATTGCTACTCTGTTATAAATCCTTCAAGTACTGTGTGGTGTCAGCATTACTGATCCAGGGATGACACCTGAGCACAGAGATTGGACTGTTTGAGGTCTAGTCGCTACAAGATGGTATTAGAGCACATGCTGACTGTGGGACACGACCACTAAGGAAAAGCCCTAGATCACTACTCACTCTTCTCATTCTAACTTTTCATCTTTTCTACTCTTTTAGGATGGCGGATGCAAGGAACAAGTTCACACAACCGGATGAAGATACACCCTTTGGACGTCACTTGAAGGAAGTCACTAGATACCTGAACATAGGAGTACCAAGCTTCACCGGAACCTACAATGCCACTCTACCTAAAGAAGAGCACTAGACGATTTAAGTTGAAGTTCCAGGAAGGACGTTCATGCCAGTCACTGAGCCCATAGAGTTTTCCTCTAATGCACCAACCTGGAGTCTATGAAAGAGCATGGCAGCTCACATCACCATGGGACGCATTGGAGAAGTTTACCGCAATGATCTCAAGGATACTATCTACCAGATTTATGGGCGCCGAGATGAGCACTGGGAGATGATCAGCACCAGGAAGGATAGATCAATTGTAGCTTTTATCCAGGAGTTAAACCAGCACATTCGACGTCAGGAGAACCATATGTGCGCCGACATGATAGATCTGAAGAAGGCAAGAACAAGAATCAAGGAACTGGAGGAAGAACTCAAGGCTACACGTGAAGATTATGAAGAGGAAATCAAAGTATTAGTGGAGAAGAATGACGATCTGATCAAGAAAATTGGAATATTCATGGGAGGCCCTACACCAGTAGAAGAAGACGAAGAACCCAAGGAAATTCGCCCAGAAGACTACATCATCATCGACGACACCGACTCGGACCCAGATGATAGCGACGATGATTATGTGGATGAAGCTAGAGCACATATCATGGAGTGTGCAATCAAAGAATATTTCTAGTAGACCACCCCAACAGTAGTAGTAGTAGTAGTCCACCATGTAAATATAGTAGTTCGAGCACTTTTGCGATAGTTAGATCGATTGTATGCCCTTGTTTGATTGATTGAATGAAGTGAATTGTTTGCTTTTGCCTCATGTGCATATGGGTAGTGTTTTCTCTTTAGAACCCCTCTATTCTTAAATCTCATCTTTTTCTAAACCCTCAGATGCCTCCGAGACATGACCCCGGATTTACCTTCCCACCGGAGCTCGCCCAGTTGATCCAGCAGCAAAACACATTGATGCAGTTGCTAGTCCAGAGTCAGAATCAGGGGAACAACAACAACAACCCACCACCACCTGTTGATCACTTAGCCCGTTTTCTTAGGCTGAATCCGCCGGTGTTTTCTAGTAGCACCGAGCCGATAGTAGCAGATGATTGGCTCTGCAAGACAGCTAGAGAATTGACCATGATAGGATGCACAGATGCGGAAAAGGTGAAATTTGCTGCACATCAGTTGGAAGGACCCGCAGCATCATGGTGGGAGAATTTCACAGCCACTTTCCCTGTCGACACTGTCACGTGGGACCAGTTTCAGCAGGCTTTTTGTACTGCCCATGTTTCATCAAGAGCAATGCCATGAAGAAGCGAGAGTTTCACAACTTGCGCCAAGGAGGACGGACAGTTGGCCAGTATGTGGAGGACTTTAGTAAGCTAGCACGTTATGCCCCAGATGACATTGCTACGGATGCAGCCAAGCAAGAGAAGTTTCTGGAAGGATTGAATGATGAGTTGAGCATTCAGTTGATGGTAGCAACCTTCAGCAACTACCAGGAGTTGGTAGATCGTGCTCTCATGATTGAAGGGAAGCAGCAGCAGATTGAGAACCGTAAGAGGAAGTATGGACAAGGGAAGTACAATTCAGGAGCCCAACAAAAGCCACATTTTACCCCTAGACCGGGAGGACATTTTCAGCATACCCATGGACGAGGAAGCTCGCACAATCACAATGGCACCAAGAATGGTAATAGGAATGGAGGAAGCAATGGCCAGAACCGCACCAACCCATCGACCCCAGCCAAGAGAGACCTGAACCAAGTCACTTTCTTTAAGTGCCAGAAGACCAGACATTATGCCAATGAATGTCCTGAATCCCAGAATGGAAATGGCAATGGAAGCTCTGGAAAGAAGCCAAACCCTTTCAACAGGGGACAGGTGAACCACGTTAATGTGGAGGAGGTGGAAGAGCAGCCGGATGCCGTAATCGGTAAGTTTTTGGTTAAGTCATTTACTGCACTCGTTCTTTTTGATACTGGTGCATCGCATTCATACATATCAAGGGGATTTGTGGATAAGTATAAACTACCAACCCAAGCCCTTAGATCACCCATGTTAGTAACCTCGCCTGGAGCAGAGTATATGGCCACTCTATGGTGTGATCGGTTACCATGAAGGATTGGTAACTATGTATTTCCCTCGGACCTAATAGTATTGGAATCCCAAGGATTGGATGTGATATTAGGCATGGATTGGTTATCAAAGTATGAAGGGAATATTGAATGTGCTAGTAAGTCAATTTTGCTTACAATGCCAGAAGGGAGAAGGATCAAGTATGTATCCCGGCATGTGCCGAAAAGGACTCAAGTAAATTGTTTAACAGGAGTTGTGCAGGAGGAAGTACCAGTGGTGAAAGATTTCCCTGATGTATTTCTAGAGGAGTTGCCAGGCATGCCACCAGATAGAGATATTGAGTTTTTGATTGAACTTTTGCCAGGCACAGGGCCAATATCTAAGAGACCATATAGGATGCCCGCAAAGGATTTGGTGGAGATTAAGAAGCAGATTAAGGAGTTACTGGATAAAGGATATATTCACCCAAGTTCTTCACCTTGGGGATCGCCAGTACTTCTAGTGGAGAAGAAGGATGGATCTTTAAGGATGGTTGTTGATTATCGAGGATTGAATGAAGTAACCATCAAGAACAAGTACCCACTACCGATGATCAATGATCTGTTTGATCCATTGCAAGGAGCTAAGGTATTTTCCATGATCGATCTGCGATCAGGATACCACCAGTTGAAGATTCGAGAACAGGATATACCTAAGACGGCTTTTACCACCAGGTATGGGTGGTATGAGTATATTGTTATGTCATTTGGTCTGACTAACGCACCTGCATATTTTATGAACATGATGAACAAGGTGTTTATGGAGTTTCTGGATAAGTTCGTTGTAGTGTTCATCGATGATATCCGGGTATACTCGAAGAACGAAGAGGAGCATAAGGAGCATTTGCGTTTGGTTCTTGGAAAGCTCAGAGAACATCAATTATATGCCAAGTTTAGCAAATGTGAGTTTTGGTTGAAGGAAGTTGGATTTCTCGGACATGTTATATCCGGAGAAGGTATAGCAGTAGATCCCACTAAGGTTGATACCGTGACGAATTGGGAAGCGCCAACAACAGTTGGAGAGATCCGGAGTTTTCTTGGACTCGCAGGATACTACCGGAGATTTATTGAGAATTTCTGAAAGATTGGAAGCCTATGACGGAGTTGTTGAAAAAGGATACCAAGTTCATATGGACTGAGGAATGTGAGGCTAGTTTCCAGGAGTTGAAGAGACATTTGGTTACCTCACCAGTGTTGATTTTTCCAGATCAGACCAAGGATTATGAGGTGTATTGCAACGCTTCACGTCGAGGACTTGGAGTAGTGCTTATGCAGGAAGGAAGAGTTGTTTCATATGCCTCACGACAGCTTAAGCCTCATGAGTTAAATTATGCTACGCATGATTTGGAGTTAGCAGCTGTAGTGCATGCATTGAAAACCTGGAGACACTTTCTCATTGGAAACCATTGTGAGGTGTACACGGATCACAAGAGTTTGAAGTATATTTTCACGCAGAAGGAGTTAAATCGCAGGCAAAGGAGATGGTTGGAACTCATCAAGGATTATGATATGAGATTGCATTATCACCCTGGAAAGGCTAACGTAGTAGCTGACACGTTGAGTCGTAAAAGCTATGTCAACACACTAATGACGGGAGATTTACCAAGGGAGTCAGCCGAAAATCTCCGAGAGCTATGTTTGGAAATAGTACCAAGAGGCTATGTAGCAGGATTGGAGATGCAGTCTACTTTGATGGATAAGATTAGGGAAGCCCAGAAGACTGATAAGGGGATTGCCTCTATAAAGGATAAAATGAGCAAAGGAAAAGCTAAGGGATTTTGTGAGGATGAGCATGATACCTTATGGTTTGAAGACCGTGTTCATGTGCCTAATGATTTGGAGATCAGGAAGTTAATTCTGCAAGAGGCCCATGACTCACCCTATTCGATTCACCCAGGAAATACCAAGATGTATCTGGATTTGAAGGATATTTTCTGGTAGACCAGAATGAAGAAGGATATTGCAGAGTATGTAGAAGTTTGTGATGTATGTCAGAGAGTAAAGGCAGAGCTTCAGAAGCCAGCAGGATTGCTACAGCCATTGCCGATACCCGAAAGGAAGTGGGATAAGTTAGGCATGGATTTTATTACAGGTTTACCCAGAACTCGTTCAGGCTATGACTCGATATGGGTTGTAGTCGATCGTTTGACGAAGGTAGCTCATTTCATTCCAGTGAAGACTACCTATACTAGTGCAAAGTTGGCAAAGATATACATGACCAGAATCGTATGTCTGCATGGAGTTCCAAGGAGCATTGTATCAGATAGAGGAACCCAATTTACCTCAAAGTTCTGGAATCAGATGCATGAAACTTTAGGTACCAGACTGGAGTTTAGTACAGCTTTCCATCCGCAGACAGACAGAAAGATCGAGAGAGTCAACCAGATTTTGGAGGATATGCTGAGAGCTTGTGCGCTAGATTATGGATCTAGTTGGGACGAGAATTTTCCATATGCAGAGTTCTCTTACAACAACAGTTATCAATCCAGTTTGAAAATGGCCCCTTTTGAGCCTTCTACGGAAGGAGGTGCAGGACCCCATTGTTGTGGGATGAAGTTGGAGACCGCCAGTTGTTTGGACCGGATCTGATTAAGGAGTCTGAACGGAAAGTGAAATTGATTCGCGATAGGCTCAAGGTAGCTCAATCCAGGCAGAAGAGCTACGCAGATTCTAAACGCAAGGATACAGTTTACGAAGTCGGAGACCGAGTTTATCTTCGAGTATCTCCACTTCGAGGAGTTAAGCGCTTTGGAGTTAAGGGAAAATTAGCGCCATGTTTTATAGGACCATACAAAGTTTTGGAGAGTATGGGAGAAGTTGCTTACAAGTTGGAGTTTCCTGAAGGATTGTCAGGAGTTCACGACGTGTTCCATGTTTCCCAATTGAAGAAGTGCCATGCCGAGATGGCCGATATACCGATGAGAGACACAGTGCCGCTAGAAGCAATTCAGTTGGACAGTGATTTGACCTATGAGGAGAAACCAGTTAAGATTCTAGAGTATGACAGTCGAGTCACCCGCAGCAAGGTTATCAAGTTTTGCAAAGTTCAGTGGAGTCATCACACGGACGATGAAGCCACCTGGGAGCGACAGGAAGAATTGCTGAAGGACCACCCTCACCTATTTTCTAGCCAACCTGAATCTCGAGGGCGAGATTCATCTTAAGGGGGGTAGGTTTGTAACATCCCAAATTTTCAATTTGCAATGTTATACACTAGACCATCAATGCATATCATATTTCATTGCATTTTGGTTGATCCTAGAAATTCTACGCAACTCAAGGACCCTCGGAGAGAGTTGGGGATTTCGTTATTTTCATATTTGAGTTTTCTCAAATTTTGAAAAATAGGATCGTTTGATTTTATTTATTTTATCTTCAATTATTTCTATTATCAAATATGAGAGAGGGAATAAAATGAATTTCCCAAAAAATAAAGAAATAATGAGGATTTAATAAAAAAATCAAATAAGATTTTATTTTGGTTTTATTTGCTATTTATTTGAATTTAGGAAAAATAGCATGTTTTCAAAAATTGCATTTAGAGCCAAAAAATGTTCATCCTGTTCTAAATATTTTATTTAGACGAAGAAAATTTGTTTTGACATTTTTAGGATTTTATTTATTTTTCTAGAATTTTTTTAGTCGCAGCGAAACTATTTTTTTATAAAAAAAGAGATCCCGCGCCCGACTGGGCCAAGGGCCCAGCCGAGCAGGTCGGCCCAGCCAGCCGTCGCAGCCTCCCGCCGGGTCGGGACAGAGTCCCGACCAGCGCCGCCGCCGCCCGAGTCCGGGGAGGACTCCGCCTCCCAAGGCCGACACCTCCCCCAAGTCGCCTCTCCCGCCCCCTTTATAAGCGCCCCCACCCCTGCAGCCACACCGTCGCCGCCGCCGCACGCCCCCAGCGCCACCGTCGCACGCAGCCACGCCACCTGCCGCCGTCGCCGCCGCGCCGCCTGCCGCCGCCACCCCGACGCCTCGCGCCACCCGCCGCCCTGCCAGAGTCTCGCCGGAGCGCCGCCGCCGAGGTAGCCGCCGGCCGGTTTTTGAGAAAAAGCCGTTTTGGTTTTTTTTTAAAACCCTAGTTTTCGTTTTTTAAATAGATCGGTATATCTCCAGTTTATTTATTTAGTGAGTGATCGCTTGTCCGTTCGTTTTAACGAACGCATTTTTCGTTTATTTCTAGTTAACAAACGTTCGTTCGTTAACCTGTTCGTTGTTTTTCTTTTCTTGGATTAAATCCGCGATTTTTCTGATCGGGATTTCTGATCCGATGTTCGTTTTAGTTTAACTTTTCGCTTGTTTGTCAGAATTAGGCGATTCAAGCGCCTGGAGTTTCTTCTCGAAACCCTCTTTCCATTTAACCAACTCAAACAAGTTTTTGCCACAGTAAAAATTGCCCTAGTTTCAGATTAGTAAATGAAGCTATTTTTTGCCATTTGTCTTTCGTTGCTTCGTTCGATTTGGTTCTTTTTGCCAACCGGAGTTCTTGAGTTGAAATTTCTGGTTAGATCTCTTATTCGAGTTTTACCTGTGCATTAGATGAGTACTTATTGTATGCTTGTTTGTTTGCGATAGAGTACCCGGAGTGCGCCGCTTGCTACTTCGAATCGCTAGGTTTTGCGGATCATCAGCAAGGCAAGTAACACTTTGATCATACCTCCAACTACCCAGTTTTATTGCATTAGACCAATCCTCACACATTGCATGATTAGGATGTAATTAAATTGTGGGTTTGGGAAGTAGTTGAGGTAGAACCTATTACCTGTTTATCATCAAACCTTTGGGAGTTACTTCTATGTTGCTTATTATGCTATGCTATTCTAGTAGTCGTGGATTGGGTGAGTGTATCCATGACGGATGTGAGATTGTTAAATTTATGGTTTATCTAAGGTGGCAACTTAAATACACATCTGGGTGGATTGAGGCACCTGGGTATTCCAGCGATTGTCTGTTTTTCTTTTGGACCGCCACCCAGGCTCAAAGGGATCATGAGAATATTCATGCTAGAAACTTCCGTGTGCAGCCACAAGCTACTATGGGCTCTAGCATAGTTGACTAAGTCGTGTGAACTCTTACAGTGGTAGACTAGCAGATGTAGGGGATGTAGGTGGTACGGTCTACCCATCGTAAGGTGCTAGCGCTTCTGAAAGACTATGTCTCGTTCATCCGTTTCTCAAACACCATGTAGTGCGAGAATTCCAACGGAGGAGATCGAGTCTTGTGGGGAAAAGTGCGCAAACCTATGCAGAGTGTATAAACTAATCATGATTAGCCATGTCCCCGGTTATGGACATCTTGAGTATCTAGTACCTGGATTATCATGTGAATCTCATCATGTTACTCTAAAATTAATTTTGTTGGGTTTTGTTTAATGATGATGCTTAATTGGGATTGAGAATGTTGTTAACCATTCTCAATGTTTAACAACTACCATGATAGTTAAATAAAATTTATTCCTTTGTAGGAGGGAAAAATTGGCTTTATGCAAAACTATGACCATAGAGCTTTCCACCAACCAAATATGCATATAGAATAGCCTTATTCTTTTATCATTCTCTATGTGTTACTTTGCCAGCATATTCCATGTGCTGACCCATTTCGGGCTGCAATGTTAATGTTGCAGACTTTTCAGACGATGATTAAGGTGCCTTTAGGTCGTGGTTCTATACTCAGTGATGCCGTTGGAGTTGATGGACTCACTTATCTTCCAAGCCTTCCGCTGTTATCGTTATTAGATGGCCTTACACTACTAGGGAAAACCCTAGAAGTAGCGCTGGTTTTGTGCTCACTAGTAGCGCGGGTAGGCGCGCTACTAATAAGGCGCTACAGCTATTGCTTAGCAGTAACGCGTGCCGCACGCGCTACTGCTAGGACAAATAGCTGCAGCGCTTGTTCACTCCCACGCTGCTGCTAATGTAACTACTGGCAGCGTGTTTTCTTTCCATCGCTACTAGTATTGTTTTTTTTTATTTTAGTGTATTTATGCGCCATCTACAAATATTGGTACAATACCAGTTATGAGGTTTACATCATCATGTCCATAACAGTGTGTCAAATGAAGGTGGATTAGGTTCAAGTGGAGGCAATATGTGGTGCATGTCAAAAGTATACTACTAATCCAAACTTGATCTAGTTTAGACTAGTTGTACTTTCGATGTGCACCACATGTTGCCTCCACTTGAATCTAATCCGCCAGCACAAGCTATTTAATCATCATCATAATCATTAGCACCAACAATATTTATTTAATCACCACTAACACTAGATAATAATAATCATCAGTCATTACCACCAACACTAGCTATTTTATCATCATAGTAATAGTGTAGCACATCATCATCCTCAAACTTACTTCTAGCTAATCACTCCTGCTGCTCTCTCTTAGGTAAAACAACATAAAACATGTGTAGCTCTCCTCCTTGATCAAGTTG
The DNA here is from genome assembly GCF_018294505.1 of Triticum aestivum. Taxonomy (NCBI): domain Eukaryota; kingdom Viridiplantae; phylum Streptophyta; class Magnoliopsida; order Poales; family Poaceae; genus Triticum; species Triticum aestivum. The sequence continues at coordinate 419,683,325 of NC_057809.1, forward strand.
GAGAATGCAGATGAACCTGTCTCCTAATTTTGGGTAGCACATCTGTTTACTGCCCCCTAGTACTTGTCTGCGCTCCCCCATCACATATCTGGTCCAGTCTTGCACTATTAAGCATTCATCGCTGATCTTGAATGCACTAAAGTAACATGTAGGATATCTTGGCCGTAAGCTATTAATACTCATGGTACCTTTAGTCTCGATCCCATAAGGCACAACATTCATCGGGAGTCCCTGTTGAAGAACATCGTATGGTCACATATTTAGCAATGAAGTTTAGCTTCACAAATAATGTATGGAAAAGATGCACTGAGGACAAATAGTAAAAATCTTACCATCCTTCCTAAATAGATGTGTCGTAGTTCATGACGAACACTATTGGTCGCACGTTTTCAGTACTAAGATTTCTAAGTCCAGGAAGAAAATTTGTCTTGACGGTATCAAGATCCTCAAGCCATGAAACATAATGACTTAGCTCCTCGCAGTTTAGTTCAGCCCCGGGACAGTAGTAGGTCCTGTCTACCAAGCGCTGGACATGTTTGCGTGCACCAAAATAAGCTGACAATACAAATTAGTTGTCAACTATTTTTGAATAAACAATATCAAAGACATAAATATGGTTGAGAAACTTACATTTTGGTGTAACTGGAGGCGTCTGCACATCGACCCAGATGTCGGTATTACCCTCAATATCATCTTCCGGACGAATATCAATGGTGATAACCATATCAGGCTGAAATGCATAAGTCTTGCATAGTGCTCGCCATGTTTTGCATCCAAAATAGGTGTAGTCGTCTGAATTGTATAATTTTGCATGGAAAATATAACCATGCTCGGTCTTCAAGTAAACTTTCTTTACCTCCATAGTATGACTGAAACCTATCTTATCCAATACAAAAACTCTTGCATGGCAGGGGATATGCTAGTAGAATAGTAAAAAATATATAAGTTCAAGCAAATGAAGCAAATGTCATGCTTACTTATGAAAAAAGACTTATCGTTGTGACTTACTGTATCCACTTCGAAGTTCTCGTCCAGCTTGATGCGGAAGCGCCTACCATCATCTAGGAAGATTCCATCGCACAGGCCGCGCTCGTCTTCGCAGTATTTGCAAATACCGAAATCCTTTTTGTCGCCAGGCATTTCCTATGTTCATAGTTAAAACATTAATTGAAAATCGATAGAAGACAACTACCAGGATACTCAACACACAAATCTGGGGCACTCGATATTTCCTACATATTCTGGCAAAAGTCATGCCAAAATTCACGGAAAAATCCGGCATGACCTTTGCTAAAATAGGATATATCGAGCGCCTGAAATTTGCCGGAACGGAAATGATTCAACACTCTGGCAAAACATAGGCCACTCGGAGGTGCAACCTGCAAACATTACCGGCCACTTGGATATTGAGCAACACAAGATATACATTTCAAAATATCTTATAAGACTCAAATTAGCATGCATTCAATAGGCAAAAGTAAATCATCTCATGCATCCTTACATCGTCGAATATTATCACTAATACATCACGAATAGTGTCATACATATAACATCACTAGTACAACTAAAACCCTAGCACACGACGGGTATCGGCTCGGGCGGTGGACACCCACAAAGAAGGAACCATCACGGGATCATAGCTCCAGTGAGATCCCTGGAGAACCTGCCAGGTATTGGAGAACCTGTGCTCCAACGCAAACAAGTAGCGACGGACATGCGCGTCCTCCTCACTGACACGGTGACGCACCACCTCCGCGGAGTCCTCGAGCCTCTGGACCGTCACTGGCCCACGCGACCGCCACCAAAGAAGGTTCGGGTCAACGACAGGCTGGCTCCTCACCAACCTGTGCCCCCCGGTAGGTAGCGCCTCCCAGTACCACCCCGGCGGAGCCCAGTCCCGGACATGGCCCATCTGGTCAAGCAGGTGTCGTCCTCCGCCGACTTGATGACGAGGATGCGGGATAGGCATCGTCCACGTCGATGCGGGAAAATTTCTTTAACTAAAAAAACAGCAACAAGTTCTTACTAACTAGTTCTATTAATTCAACTAGTTCTTACTAAAACTAAACTTACTATAAATAAAAATATTCTAGTACCTAATTAGTACCTAGTTCTTACTAACTAATTACTACCTAAGAACTACTGCCCTAATTACCCTAACTAATTTGATGGAGGTAGAAACCCTAGGCAGAGGTAGGGGAGAGGGAGGAGCAGGCGTGCTCACCTCAGGTGCCTGCGACGAGGGAGGGCAGGTGGCGTCGAGGTCGTGGTCGAGGCTCCGGGGCGGCGTTGAGGTTGGGGGGCGGGGGCGGCGTCCGGGGCGGTGTTGAGGTCGGGGTTGGGGGCGGCGTCCCGGGCAGCGTTGAGGTCGGGGGCGGGGCCGGCGTTGAATCTGGGGTCGGGGCGGCGTGGGGAGAGCGCGCGGCTGCCGAGGGGCGGCGGCGGTGAGGCTGAGGGCGGCCTCGGGCGGCGGTGGTGAGGAGACGGCGGCGAGGGCGAGGGATGATTTGGGGAAGAATTGGTGGCCGGGGGGCGGGGTGGGGGGAAACCGCTGTTTAAGTGAAACGTAACGGTAGCGCGTTTCCGGAAACGCGCTATAGCTAAGTTAGCTATAGCGCGTTTACTAAAACCCGCTACTGCTATTCCTTTCTCCTTTTTCCCTTTTTTCTTTTATTTTTCTTTACATTTTATTTTTTCCCTTTCTCCTTTTTCTATTTATTTCATTTTCATTTACTTTTCTACTTGTTTTTCACTTTATTTTATTTCCGTTAGCAGCAGCGCTTTACACGTAAGCGCGCTGCAGCTAACGAGATTAGCAGTAGCGCTGGGCCATTATACGCGCTACTGCTAGGTTGGGCTAGCCATGTGCGCCCAGTTCAAATGTAGCAGCAAGGCTTTTCGCTAGTATGCGCTACTGCTAAAGTCATAGAAGTAGCGCGGTTTATTTACGCGCGCTGCTACTAAGTAGCAGCAGCGCTTGATTTTGTACAGCGCTACTGGTAAAATTCTGTGTATAGGCTTTTCCCTAGTAGTGTTAAGCCATATTTATTGTAATAAGTTCTCTTTTGAGACACTCGATGTAATAAGTGTGTGACTGCTACTCTGTTATAAATCCTTCAAGTACTGTGTGGTGTCAGCATTACTGATCCAGGGATGACACCTGAGCACAGAGATTGGACCGTTTGAGGTCTAGTCGCTACACCTACCCCAAGCTTGAGCGATACTTTCTCCTTCACGAGGCCAAAAATTATATATATATATATATATATATATATATATATATAATTCCAATCACGATGAACCAGATGCATAGGATAAAACTTCTGATAAAATTCCAATTTCAATCGGTTGTAGTTCCATGATCGAATATCATCACATAGCCTATACCATGTCAATGCCTTTCCCTTCAAAGATAAAGGGAAGACCTTCTTCCTGACAACATCCTCGGGCATACTTGCAAGCTTAAATAATCCACAAACTTCATCCACATAGATTAGGTGCATATCAGGATGTAATGTTCCATCTCCTGCATAAGAATTTGCCAGTAGTTTCTCTATAATACCCGAAGGAATTTCATAATAAATATTTTCAGTAGGTGCAGTAGGTTGAGGAGAAACTCTTTGCTCTTCCGGTCTAGGTGAAGATACCCCGAACAAGCCCCTCAAAGGATTATTTTCCATGGTAACAAGTGATAGTAAATTTCAGCACACTATATAAATGTTTCCTAACCAAAAGGCGCTTCACTCCCCGGCAACGGCACCAGAAAAGAGTCTTGATGACCCAAAAGTATAGGAGATATATCATAGTTATTTTGATAAGTAAGAGTGTCGAACCCAACGAGGAGCAGAAGGAAATGACAAGCGGTTTTCAGCAAGGTAATCTCTGTGAGCACTGAAATTATCAGTAACAGATAGTTGTGTGATAAGATAATTCGTAACGAGTAACAAGTAACAAAAGTAAACAGGGTGCAGCAAGGTGGACCAATCCTTTTTGTAGCAAAGGACAAGCCTGGACGAACTCTTATATAATGCAAAGCTCTCCCGAGGACACATGGGAATTGTTGTCAAGTTAGTTTTCATCATGCTCATATGATTCGCGTTCATTACTTTGATGATTTGATATGTGGGTGGACCGGTGCTTGGGAGCTGCCCTTCCTTGGACAAGCCTCCCACTTACGATTAACCCCTCTCGCGAGCATCTGCAACTACGAAAGAAGAATTAAGATAAACCTAACCATAGCATGGAACATATGGATCCAAATCAGCCCCTTACGAAGCAACGCATAAACTAGGGTTCAAGATTCTGTCACCCTAGCAACCCATTATCTACTTATTACTTCCCTATGCCATCCACTAGGCCCAAATCATGGTGAAGTGTCATGTATTCGATGTTCACATAACACCACTAGAGGAAAGACAACATACATCTCATCAAAATATCGAACGAATACCAAAATCACATGATTACTTATAACAAGACTTCTTGTAGCGACCCGACCTCAAACGGCCAAGTCTCTGTGCTTCAGTGTCATCCCTGGATGGGTAATGCTGACATAGACAGTACTCGAGGATTTATGACAGAGTAGCAATCACACACTTATTACATTGAATGTCTCAAAAGAGAACTTATTACAATAAATATGGCTTAAGGCCATCTAATACGATAACATCGGAAGGCTTGGAAGATAAAGTGAGTCCATCAACTCCAACGGCATAGCTGAGCTGCAGGCAATGACCTAACAAACCTTACTCCTCGTCTGAAAAGTCTGCAACATAATACGTTGCAGCCCGAAAACGGGTCAGCACATGGAATATGCTGGCAAAATAACACAGTAGAGCAAGAACAGAATAATACTATCACTATATGCATATTTGGCTGGTGGAAAGCTCTATGGTTATAGTTTTTGCGAAAAGCCAATTTTTTCCTACAACAAAGGAATAGATTTTATTTAACTATCATGGTAGTTGAAACATTATTGAGAAGGTTCCTCCAACTCAATCCCAATTAAAGTAATTAAAAACCCAACAATATTAATTTAGAGTGATGAGATACTTATGATACTCCAAGTACTAGATACTCAAGATGTCCATAACCGGGGACATGGCTAACCATGATTAGTTTATACACTCTGCAGAGGTTTGTGCACTTTTCCCCACAAGACTCGATCTCCTCCGTTGGGTTTCTCGCACTGCATGGTGTTTGAGAAACGGATGACCGGGACACAGTTTTTCATAAGCATTAACTCCTTACTCCGGGCAGACCATACCATCCCTACATCCCACTACCTACTGATCCACCTCTTCGGGAGCTTCACGCAACTTACTCCACTATGCTAGAGCCCATAATAGCTTGTGGCTGCACACGGAAGTTTCTAGCATGAAAATATCTCAGTTCCCTTTGAGCCTGGGTGGCGGACCATAGGATTATCACACGGGTACTCCGGGATATACTAGGACAACACTGGATTCCTTATGTGCCCAACAAACAATCCACCCAGATGTGTATTCAAGTTGCCACCTTAAGTTGAACCATTAATTAACAATCTCACATCTGTCATGGATTTCACTCACCCAAATCACGTCTACGAGCATAGCAAAGCAATATAAGCAATTCGTAGAAGTAACTCCCAAGGGTTTGAATATAACAGGGCAATAGGTTCTACCTCATCAACTACTTCCCAACCCACATGTTAATCACATCCTAACCATGCAATGTTTGAGGATTGGAACTAATGGATAAAAACTGGGTGTTAAAGGGGTATGATCAAAGTGTTACTTGCCTTGTTGATGATCCGCAAAACCTAAGGATTCGTTGTAGCATGCTTCACACTCCGGGTGTTCTATCGCATACAAACAATAGCATACATAAGCAATCAAGCAAAGAAACACGGGTAAATCTCAAAAAAGAAGATCTAACCAGAAAGTTCAACTTAAGATCTCCGGTTTGCAAAAAGAATCAAATCAAAAGGAGCAACGAAACTCAAACTGCGAAAGAAACAAGATCTGTTTACTAATCTGGACTAAGGTCAAATTTACAGTAGCAAAAGCTTGTTCAAGTTGGTTAAACGGAAACAGGGTTTCGAGATGAAGATCTAGGTGCTTGAATCGCATGATTTCGACAAACGAGCGAAAATATAAACTAAAACGAAAATCGGATCAGAAATCGCGATTGAAAATAATCGCAGAAAAATCTGAGAAAAAGAAAACTGACGAACAGGCTAACGAACGAGCGTTCGTTGTATGTTACTAATGGGTGAACATCGTTCGTTAAAACAAACATACACACGAACGTCCGCAAAGTAACTAAACCGAGAAAAACCGGTGAACCGATCTAAAAAACGAACTAGGGTTTCTAAAAAAATGAATCGGTTTCTTTTTAAAAAAACCAGCAGTGGCAACGGCGGCGTTACCTCTGGCGAGCCGGGGTTGTGGCGGTGGGGAGGCGGGCTGCGGCAGCGGGGCAACAGCGACGACGGCGGCGCTGCAGCGGTGGTGGCGGGGCGCATCAAAAGCGGCGGCAGCGGCACTACGGTTGGGCGGCTGCGGCGGCGGGGTTGGGTGGTGGTGGCGGCGGGGGTGGGGAGTATTTAAGGAGGGGGGTTGCGGCTTGGAGGAGGGGCAAGGCGGCGGGGAGAAGGAGTCCCGGCCGGACTCCTGGTCCGAGGCGGCAGCGGCGTCGGTCTCCTGGAAGGAAACGGTGGCGCGAGGAAAGTGGGCCGGCTCGGCTGGGCTTCGGCCCAGTCAGGCGCTAAACTATTTAAAAAAAAATTTGCCGAAACTAAAAAAATCCTAGAAAGTAAAATAAAAATCTAAAAATGCCAAAACAAATTTTCACCGTCTAAATAAAATATTTAGAACAAGATGAACATTTTCTTGGCCCTAAAATGCAACTTTGAAAAACATGCAATTTTTCTCTAATTCAAATAAAATAGCAATAAACTTCGGATAAAATCAAATATTTGATTTTAATATTTTTCCTCCAATATTTCATTTATTTTGGAGAATTCATATTATCTCCTCTCATGTATTTTTAATATGAAATATTTTCAGAGAGAAAAATAATTAAAACCAAAAAATCCTCGTTTCAATATTTGATAAAACTCAAATATGAAAACAAGGAAATCCCCAACTCTCTTCGAGGGTCCTTGAGTTGCTTAAGATTTCGAGGATCGCAAAACGAAATGCAATAAAATATGATATGATGGATGATCTATGTATAACATTCCAAATTGAAAATTTGGGATGTTACAAACCTACCCCCCTTAAGATGAATCTCACCCTCGAGACTCAGGTTGGCTAGAGAATAGGTGTGGGTGGTCTTTGCGAAGATCATCCTCTCGTTCCCAGGTGGCTTCATCCTCGGTATGGTGGCTCCACTGAACTTTGCAAAACTTGATAACCTTGTTGCGGGTGACTCGGCTGGCAAATTCGAGAATCCTGACTGGCATCTCCTCATAGGTCAAATCATTGTCCAACTGAATCGCATCCAAGGGTACCGTATCTCTTAACGGTATATCGTCCATCTCAGCATGACACTTCTTCAGCTGTGAAACATGAAATACCTCATGAACTCCTGACAGTCCTTCAGGTATCTCCAACTTGTAGGCATCTTCTCCCATACGTTCCAAAATTCGATATGGTCCTACAAATCGCGGGGCTAACTTTCCCTTAACTCCAAAACATTTCACTCCTCGCAGGGGTGACACTCGCAGATATGCTCTATCTCCAATTTCATAGGTTATTTCCTTGTTTTTCAAATTTGCATAACTCTTCTCCCTGGAGTGAGCTATCTTCAGTCTACCTCGAATCGACTTAACCTTCTCTTTAGACTCTTTCATCAAATTTGGTGCAAACAATTATCGGTCTCCGACTTCATCCCACATCAATGGTGTTCTGCACCTTCGTCCGTACAGGGCTTCGAACGGTGCCATCTTCAAACTGGCTTGGTAGCTGTTGTTGTATGAGAACTCCGCGTAGGGCAAATTTTCATCCAATTAGATCCATAGTCTAGCGCACAGGCCCTCAACATATCCTCCACAATCTAGTTGACTCTCTCGGTCTGTCCATCGGTCTGCGGGTGAAAAGCTGTACTGAATTCCAGCCTTGTTCCCAAAGTTTGGTGCAACTGATGCCAAAACTTTGAAGTAAAGTGTGTCCCTCTATCTGATACGATGGTCCTCGGAACTCCATGCAGACATACAATCCTGGTCATATATATCTTGGCCAACTTCGCACTTGTATAGGTGGTTTTCACTGGGATAAAGTGAGCTACTTTGGTCAAGCGATCAACTACTACCCATATAGGATCGTATCCTGATTTGGTCCTGGGTAATCCGGTGATAAAATCCATGCCAAGTTTATCCCACTTCCATTCGGGTATTGGCGTAGGCTGTAACAGTCCTGCTGGCTTTTGATGCTCAGCCTTCACTCTCTGACATACATCACATATGGCTACATACTCGGCAATATCCTTCTTCATACCAGTCCACGAGAAACATTCCTTCAAATCCAAATACCTTTTGGTGTTTCCGGGGTGTATCGAGTATGGTGAGTCATGAGCCTCCTGAAGTATTAACTTCCTGATCTCTGTGTTATTGGGTACATAAACATAGTCCTCGAACCATAAGGTGTCATGTTCATCCTCACGAAAACCTTTGGCCTTTCCTTTGCTCATTCTCTCTTTTATCTCGGCAATCCCTTTGTCCTCCTTCTAAGCTTCTCAAATCTTTCCTAACAATGTAGACTGAACCTCCATGGTTGCAACAAAACCTCTAGGAACAATCTCCAAACGAAGTTCCCTGAGATACTCTACTAACTCCTTAGGCAATCCCGTGCTCACTAGGGTATTAGCATAACTCTTCCGGCTCAAAGCATCTGCCACGACATTGGCCTTGCCTGGATGATAGTGAAGCTTCATGTCATAATCCTTTATAAGCTCCAACCATCTTCTCTGCCTAAGGTTCAGCTCCTTCTGTGTGAAAATGTACTTCAAACTCTTATGATCTGTGTACACATCACAACGATTTCCCATAAGGTAATGCCTCCAGGTCTTCAATGCATGCACTACGACAGCCAACTCGAAATCATGCGTGGCATAATTCACTTCGTGCGGTTTCAGTTGTCGCGAGGCATACGAAACAACTCTTCCGTCCTGCATAATCACACTTCCAAGTCCTAAACGAGAGGCATCGCAATACACTTGGAACTCCTTACGTATATCCGGCAGAATCAGCACTGGGCTGTGGTCAAACGTTTCTTTAACTCCTGAAAAATTTCTTCACATTCTTCCGTCCATTTACATTTGGTATCCTTCTTCAATAACTCCGTCATTGGCTTCGCAATTTTGGAAAAAATCTCAATGAATCTCCGATAGTATCATGCGAGTCCAAGAAAACTGCGGATCTTGCTAACTGAAGTGGGTGCCAACTATTTAGTGACTGACTGAACCTTGGTAGGATCTACTGCTACACCTTCTCCTGATATAACATGTCCAAGGAATCCGACTTCCTTCAGCCAAAACTCGCATTTACTGAACTTGGCATACAACTGATGTTCCCTGAGTTTCTCGAGAACTAAGCGCAAATGTTCTTCGTGCTCCTCCTCGTCATTTGAGTATACCATTATATCATCAATGAACACCACAACAAACTTATCCAAATATTCCATGAACACTTTGTTCATCATGATCATGAAGTAGGCATGGGCGTTAGTCAGTCCAAATGACATGACCGTATATTCGTACAACCCGCACCGTGTGGTGAACACTGTCTTTGGTATGTCATTCTCTCGAATCTTCAGCTAGTGATATCCAGATCGCAGATCGATCTTTGAAAACACCTTAGCTCCTTGCAGTTGGTCGAACAAATAATTAATCATCGGTAGTGGGTATTTGTTCTTGATCGTCACCTCATTTAACGCACGATAATCAACAACCATTCTTAGAGACTTATCCTTCTTCTCGACCAAAAGCACTAGGGCTCCCCATGGTGACGAGCTCCATCAAATGTAACCTTTCTCCAATAACTCCTTGATCTGTTTCTTAATCTCCTCCAGATCATTTGCGGGCATCTGGTATGGTCGCTTCGATATAGGCCTGGTGCCTGGCAATAGCTCTATCAAAAACTCAATATCTCGATCCGGTGGCATGCCTGGTAACTCTTCTGGAAAAACATCTGGGTAATCCTTCACTACAGGCACTTCCTCTTGAACAACTCTCGTGAGGGTATTCACTTGGCTACTTCTTGGCGCATCCCTAGATATATACTTGATCCTTTTTCCATCCGGGGTGGTGAGACAAATTGACTTACTAACACAGTCAATGCTTCCTCCATACTTTGACATCCAGTCCATTCCTAATATGACATCCAATCCTTGTGACTCCAAGATAATTAGGTCGGACGGAAAAACATGGCTACCAATGGTTAAGGGTATCTGGTCGCACCATCGACTAGCCATATACTCTGCTCCAGGTGAACTTACTAACAGATGGGTCCTAAGGGTTTGGGTCGGTAGTTTAAACTTATCCATGAATTCCCTTGATATGTATGAATGTGATGCACTAGTATCAAAAAGAACAAGGGTTGTAAAAGACCTAACCAAAAACTTACCAATAATCGCGTCTGGCTGCTCTTCAACCTCCTCCACGTTGACGTGGTTCACCTGTCCTTGGTTGAATGGATTGGGCTTCTTTCCACCACTCCCATTGCCATTTCCATTCTTCGCTTCAGGGCACTCCGTGGCATAGTGTCCAGTCTTCCCGCACTTGAAACAAGTAACGTGGCTTAGGCCTCCCTTCTCGGGTGTGGCCGGAGTGGAGCGGTTCTGATTGTTGCTTGCTCCATTCCCATTCCCATTCCTTGGGCCAGTATGATTATGGTTACTTCCTCCATTATGGGTGTGGCCTCCATGGTTATGAACAAGTCCTCCCGAGTTCGGGGTTAGGCGAGGCTTCTGTTGAGCTCCTGAATTAGACCTTCCTTGTCCATACTTGCTCTTACGGCTCTCAATCTGCTGTTGCTTCCCTTCAATCATAAGAGCCTTATCTACCAACTCCTAGTAGTTGTTGAATATTGCCACCATCAACTACATGCTCATCTCATCATTCAACCCTTCCATAAACTTCTCCAGCTTTGCGGCATCTGTGGCCACATCATCAGGGGCATAACGAGATAACTTGCTAAACTCATCCACGTACTGAGCCACAATATGGTTCCCCTGGCATAAGTTGTGAAACTCACGCTTCTTCATATTCATAGCTCCAGTCGAGACATGGGCTGTACGGAAAGCTTGCTGAAACTGATCCCATGTAACAGTGGCTATAGGGTAGGTGACTATGTAATTCTCCCACCATGAGTTTTCTGGTCCAATCAACTGATGTGCGGAAAAATGCACCTTCTCAGCATCGGTACATCCTGCGGTGATTAACTCCCTTCCGATCCTGCGGAGCCAATCATCTGCTACTATGGGCTCGGTGCTACTAGAAAACACCGGCGGCTGCAACCTTAGAAAACGGGCTAAGTTATCAACTGGTGGTGGTGGTGGATTGTTTTTGTTGTTATTGTGGTTGCCTTGGTTCTGAACTAACAACTGCATCAGCGTATTCTGCTACTGGATCAACTAAGTGAGCTCCGGTGCGAAGGTAAATCAGGGGTCACGTCTTGGAGGCATCTGATGGGTTTAGAGGGGAGAGAATAGAATAGAATGAGGTCTAATGAGAAAGCACTACCCATATGCACATGAGACAAACACAAACATTCCACTCAATCAATCGAGCAAGGGCATACAATCGATCTAACTATCGTTACAAAAGTGCTCGGGCTATACTATTTACATGGTGGGATTCTACTACTGATGTGGTGGTCTACTAAAATATTCTTCACTTGAAGACTCCATGATGTCTGCTCTAGCTTTGCCTTCATAATCATCATCGCTATTGTTGGGGTCCGAGTCGGTGTCGTCGATGATAATGTAGTCCTCCGGGCGAATCTCCTTGGGTTCTTTGTCGTCTCCTCCTAGTGCGGGGTCTCCCAGGAATACTCCTAGCTTCCTTTCTAGATCGTCATTCTTCTCCACTAGTACGATGATTTCCTCCTCATAATCTTCAAGGGTAGCCTTAAGTTCTTCCTCCAGTTTCGTGATCCTAGTCATTGCCTTCTTCAGGTCTATCATTCCTGCTTACATCTGGTTCTCCTGGCGACGAATATGTTGGTTTAACTCCTGGATGAAAGCTGCAATTGATCTATCCTTCCTGGTGCTGATCATCTCCCATTGCTCATCTCGGCGCCCACAAATCTGATAGATAGTATCCTTAAGATCCTTATCATAAACTTCTCCAATGCGTCCTATGGTGATGTGAGCTGCCATACTCTTTCCTAGACTCCAGGTTCGTGCATCGAAGGAAAACTCTATGGGTTTAGTGACTGGTGTGAATGTTCTTCCTGGAACTTGAACTTGAATCATCCACCGCTCCTCTTCTAGTAATGTGGCGTTGTATGTCCCGGTGAAGCTTGGTATTCCAATGTTCAGGTACCTAGTGACTTCCTTCAAGTGTCGTCCAAAAGGTGCTTCTTCATCTGGTTGTGCATACTTGTTCCTTGCGTCCGCCATCCTAAAGAATAGAAAATGGAGAGGAGTCAGAAAATGAGAAGAGAAAAGTGATCTAGGGCTTTAGCTTAGTGGTCGTGTCCTACACTCAGTGTGTGCTCTGATACCATCTTGTAGCGACCCGACCTCAAACGGCCAAGTCTTTGTGCTTCAGTGTCATCCCTGGATCGGTAATGCTGACACACACAGTACTCGAGGATTTATAAAAGAGTAGCAATCACATACTTATTACATCGAATGTCTCAAAAGAGAACTTATTACAATAAATATGGCTTAAGGCCATCTAATACAATAACAGCGGAAGGCTTGGAAGATAAAGTGAGTCCATCAACTCCAACGGCATAGCTGAGCTACACGGCAACGACCTAACGAACCTTACTCCTCGTCTGAAAAGTCTGCAACATAATACGTTGCAGCCCGAAAACGGGTCAGCACATGGAATATGCTGGCAAAATAACACAGTAGAGCAAGAACAGAATAATACTATCACTATATGCATATTTGGCTGGTGGAAAGCTCTATGGTTATAGTTTTTGCGAAAAGCCAATTTTTTCCTACAACAAAGGAATAGATTTTATTTAACTATCATGGTAGTTGAAACATCATTGAGAATGTTCCTCCAACTCAATCCCAATTAAAGTAATTAACAACCCAACAATATTAATTTAGAGTGATGAGATACTTATGATACTCCAAGTACTAGATACTCAAAATGTCCATAACCGGGGACACGGCTAACCATGATTAGTTTATACACTCTGCAGAGGTTTGCGCACTTTTCCCCACAAGACTCGATCTCCTCCGTTGGGTTTCTCGCACTGCATGGTGTTTGAGAAACGGATGACCGAGACAGAGTTTTTCAGAAGCATTAACTCCTTACTCGAGCAGACCATACCAAACCTACATCCCACTACCTGCTGATCCACCTCTTCGGGAGCTTCACGCAACTTACTCCACTATGCTAGAGCCCATAATAGCTTGTGGCTGCACACGGAAGTTTCTAGCATGAAAATATCTTAGTTCCCTTTCAGCCTGGGTGGCGGACCATAGGATTATCACACGGGTACTCCGGGATATCCTAGGACAACACTGGATTCCCCAGGTGCCCAACAAACAATCCACCCAGATGTGTATTCAAGTTGCCACCTTAAGTTGAACCATTAATTAACAGTCTCACATCTTTCATGGATTTCACTGACCCAAACCACGTCTATGAGCATAGCAGAGCAATATAAGCAATTCATAGAAGTAACTCCCAAGGGTTTGAATATAACAGGGCAATAGGTTCTACCTGATCAACTACTTCCCAACTCACATGTTAATCACATCCTAACCATGAAATGTTTGAGGATTGGAACTAATGCATAAAAACTGGGTGTTAAAGGGGTATGATCAAAGTGTTACTTGTCTTGCTGATGATCTGCAAAACCTAAGGATTCGTAGTAGCACGCTTCGCACTCCGGGTGTTCTATCGCAAACAAACAATAGCATACGTAAGAAATCAAGCAAAGAAACATGGTTAAATCTCAAATAAGAAGATCTAACCAGAAAGTTCAACTTAAGAACTCCGGTTTGCAAAAAGAATCAAATCAAACGGAGCAACGAAACTCAAACTGCGAAAGAAACAAGATCCGTTTACTAATCTGGACTAAGATCAAATTTTACAGTAGCAAAAGCTTGTTTACGTTGGGTAAACGGAAAGAGGGTTTCGAGATGAAGATCTAGGTGCTTGACTCCCCTAATTCTGACAAACGAGCAAAAAGATAAACTAAAACAAAAATCGGATCGGAAATCGCGATTGAAAATAATCGCGGAAAAATCCAAGAAAAAGAAAACTGACGAACAGGCTAACGAACGAGCGTTTGTTGTCCGTTACTAACGGGTGAACACCGTTCGTTAAAACAAACGTACGGACGAATGTCCGCAAAGTAACTGAACCAAGAAAAATCGGTGAACCGATCTAAAAAAACAAACTAGGGTTTCTAAAAAACCGGATCGGTTTCTTTAAAAAAACCGGCGGCGTTACCTCCGGCGAGGCGGGGCTGCGGCCGTGGGGAGGCGGCCTGCAGCAGCGGGGCGACCGCGGCGACAGGCGGCCGCGACGCACGGCAAAAGCGGCGGCGGCGGCGCTGCGGTTGGGCGGCTGCGGCGGCGGGGTTGGGTGGTGGCGGCGGCGGGCTTGGGGAGTATTTAAGGAGGGGGGTTGCGGCTTGGAGGAGGGGCAAGGCAGCAGGGAGAAGGAGTCCCGGCCGGACTCCTGGTCCGAGGCGACGGCGGCGTCGGTCTCCTGGAAGGAGACGGCGGCGCGGGGAAAGCGGGCCGGCTCGGCTAGGCTTCGGCCCAGTCGGGCGCTAAACTTTAAAAAAAATCACCAAAATTAAAGAAATCCTAGAAAATAAAATAAAAATCTAAAAATGCCAAAACAAATTTTCACCGTCTAAATAAAAAATTTAGAACAAGATGAACATTTTCTTGGCTCTAAAATGCAACTTTGAGAAACGTGCAATTTTTCTCTAATTCAAATAAAATAGCAATAAACTCCGAATGAAATCAAATATTTTATTTTAATCTTTTTCCTCCAATATTTCATTTATTTTGGAGAAGTCATGTTATCTCCTCTCATGTATTTTTAATATGAAATATTTTCGGAGAGAAAAATAATTAAAACCTAAAATCCTCGTTTCAATATTTGATAAAACTCAAATATGAAAACAGGGAAATCCCCAACTCTCTCTGAGGGTCCTTGAGTTGCTTAAGATTTCTAGGGTCGCAAAACGAAATGCAATAAAATATGATATGCATGGATGATCTATGTATAACATTCCAAATTGAAAATTTGGGATGTTACACCTCTCCCATGTCCTCAGGAATAAACGTAACTACTCATAGAGCATATTCATGTTCATAATCGGAGGAGTATTAATTTTCATTAAGGATCTGAACATATGATCTTCCACCGAATAAACCAACTAGCATCAACTACAAGGAGTAATAAACACTACTAGCAACCCACAGGTACCAATTTGAGGTTTTGAGACAGAGATCGGATACAAGAGATGAACTAGGGTTTGAGAGGAGATGTTGCTAGTGAAGATGTTGATGGAGATTGACCCCCTCTCGATGAGAGGATCATTGGTGATGACGATGGCTTCGATTTCCCCCTCTCGGAGGGAAGCTTCCCTGGCAAAACAGCTCCGCCGAAGCCCTAGATTGGTTCTACCCAAGTTCCACTTTGAGACAGCGGTGCTTTGTCGGTGTACTAGAGTAGGGGTACCCTAGTATCCCGAACTTGTGCACGGGCAGTCGCAGCATCCCGCGGCAAGGCTTGTCGGGTGACCGCCAAGATCCTCCGTGGTTCCTTTGGAGCCATTCAAGAACAAAGTGTCCAAGTCAAGAAGACAAGAACCCGGCAAGAGGAGCTTGCCGGGAAGGCCACTCAAGGCATTTCAAGGAACTTGCCACGGCGCACCATGCGTTCCGGCAAGACCCAGTGAGCGACAAGCTCCCGGACGCGACAAGACAACGACCGCGGCAAGGCGTTTGCCGCGGCAAGCCACCTCTCCGCGCCCGCGCTCCAGCACATCCACCAACGTGTCGCTCTGGGGTCCTTCCAGGCGTACGTGGCGGAAGGCTGTGCAGCTAGGGGCGTGCGGTGGCAAGCGGCGCTAACAAAATCGCCATCGTGGCGAACGGTGGCGTCCCTGGCGGTCCCTTTTCGCACTGTTTAGGCGACACAGACGGACATTTAAGACCCTTGTCCCCTGCCGTCAGGGTTAGGTATGATACACTGTAGCAGGTAGCTGTGCCTACCACAGCACCTTTCCATTTTTTCCCTTTACCTCCGTTGCCACCTGTTGGTAGCCCCTTGAGCATATAAAAGGAGGCCCGTGTGCAACGTAGAGGGGGGTTAGCCAGTTCGAACACTCACGCTTGGTCTTGCTAGCCGCTGGTGTGTACTGTAGCACTCCGCGCTCCCGAGCTAGAAATCAATACAAAACCACAAAGCAGGAGTAGGGTTTTACGCATCTATGCGGCCCGAACCTGGGTAAATCGCTCGCGTGCTTTGCCTCGATTTGCTCTTTGCACGATCTCCGCCCCCGCCGAACCGAAAGGGACCCGGCCCGCCGGTCCCATAGGTGCCCGTGGATCAGTACCCCGGCATCTTTGGCGTCCCCAGCTGTGCCAGCTCCTTGTCGATATCTGTGGCGGCGTTCACCAGAATCTCCGTCCAGTGCGTCACAGTCTCCCTGAAGGTGTTCTGGGCGGTGGCAGCGCTCTCCAGCAGCGCCTTGTCGGCCTTGATTTCCTCCTTCAAGGCCGCCTCCCGCTTCTTGGCGCTGTCCAGAGTCTTGGTCAAAGTGGTTAGCTTCAACTCAAGATCCACGTTGGAGGCCTTGGCGACGCTGAGCTCCTTGCCCTTCTCGGAGAGATCGGCCTCCAGCCGCGCCACCTTCGTCTTCAACTCCTCCTTGGCGGCCTCGGCGGCGGCGGCAGCGTCCTCCGCTTGCTTGAGGGCTCCGCCAAGCTTCTCCTTGCGCGAGGCAAGCTCCTCTTCGTGGGCGTCGAGATTGACCTTCCGCTGCGCCAGCTCGCCCTCTTCCGCGGCTAGCTTCACAGCGGCAAGTTGCTGGCGCTCTTCGGCTTCAGCCTTCTCGAGGAGAAAGACCTTCCGCGCTTCAGTGAGCTGCTCCCGCTCCTCCGCCAGGGATCGAAGGGCTTCTCGGTGGAAACCCCCGAGCTCTTCTGCGCGCTTCTCAATGTCTGCTCCCGCCTTCGCGACAAGCGCCTCGCGGGACTCCAGCTTGGCTTGTCGCGCGTGGTAGAGCGACATCAACCGGCGCAGCAGCCGCTCTTCTTCGGGCTCGTTGCTGCTACTGCTTGGCGCGTCGACCAGCTTCAGCCCCGCGGAGGCGAGCACTTCTCCGTCGAAGACCTCCCCCTCGACCGGCGCTCTGGAGCTTGATGCCCAGGGAAGATTGATGAAGACGTCGTCGCCGGCCTTCAAATAAACGCCCGGCTGGGGATCCTTGGAACTTGGCGCTGCGGCTTCGGTGGATGGGTCGGCGGTCGGCGTAGCGCCTAGCGCTCCTGCGGCCTCTGGGCCGTCAGTACGATCGCCAGATTCCTCGCCAATTGCTGCGGTGTCAGCCTTGGCGGCCTCTGCGCCGGTGGCGTCTCCAGCACCGGCAGCTTCGTCGGCGGCGACCTCTGTCTCCATCTGCTCCGCAACGGATGGATCTGACGGCCGGAAAAGGGGAGAAGAGTCAAACAGAATCCAGCAAAAACTCATAAAGATCAAGAAAAGAAGGATCCAAGGGAAGTTTTGAAGCAAGGGGAGTACCTGCACCAGGCTCTGCGGTCGTGGTCTCCGTCGTCGGGGGGCCGCTGGCGCTGTCCCTCGCCGGAGAACCCTCCCTTGCCGGAGACTTCTCCCTCACCGGGAAGCCTTCCCTTGCCGGGGAATTCTCCCTTGTCGGGGGATTCTCCCTTGGCTCCTGGTGGGGTTGCTCGGCTCCTACACAAGTCAACAAGCAGATATCAGCAAAGACAAGTACCCATGTGCGCCTCGCCACGGAAAATAATTCACACACTTACGCTGGGGGCTGCCATGGAGGAAAGTCGCCGGCTCCGGCAAGGTTGTCTCGGGCGCGCCACCTGTTGTCGCAGTGGGCTCGTCCTCGATGATGATCACCGGGGCCTTAGCTCTCTTTGCCGCTCTCTGGGCCAGAGTCCTAAAGAGGAACAGATTCAGGGAAAAGCAAGTGAGAAACAAGACCAACAGCAAGAGTTGAAGAAATGCAAGTACAACAAGAGAAGCATACTCTTCTTCTTCTTCCTCGTCGGAGCTTAACACGGAGAAGTCGAAGCCTGGCGCGCGCCCGGCGCGAGGAGGCGGAGGAGAAGCTTCCCTTGGCCGCTTGGCGGGAGCAGTGGCGGCGGTCTGAGACGACCCCGCTCCGGTTGTTGGCGCGGCGTGAGTAGCGGCAGGGACTGAAGCGGTGGTCCGGCTAGACTCCGCTCCAGTTGCCGTCGTAGCATGAGGCGCTCCCGCGGCAACGGTGTTTGCTGTGGTCGAGCGTGTCACGTGGTGTGGCGACTGTTTGCCCGCTTGCTCCTCCGCCACATCACCAACCTTGCGGAGGCGCCTTCTTGGTGGGGATGGAGGCTCTGCTTCTGGTGGGCTGTCTAAAGACGAGGTGGAAGAAGAGTCGATTTGCAACAAGCCGCTCGTGTCCTTGGTGGGCTCGCTCGGCTCGGTGTCTTGCCCGGCAAGCCCCTTCTTGCCGGCAGGCTCCCCTCGCTCGGCACGGCTTGCCGCTTCTGCTGCATCGGCCTCCTCCACAGTGAACCCGAACTCGCCCGCGGCTGCGGCTGCCGCTGCCTCCTCTAGCCTAGTGGCGATGAGCGCCATCTCCGCATCCGTGGTGTCGCAGGTGAGGCCGTCCTTCTCGTCGAGGCATATTGGCACTTCCACCAAGTCGTCGAAGAATTTTTGCACGACCTCGTCTGCAGGCTCCTGCCAAGTTGGCACAATCCCGTGCGAGTCGCATTCCGGCATCACTGCACGGATGCGGTCGAGCGCAGAATTGTTGCACAAAGGCACGACGCCCCCCGGCAACCTGAACACCTCGGGATGCTGGGGGTCATATTTGAACAGCTCCTGCAGCATCGCATTGAGCTCCAGGACTGTGAAGTTATAATTGAGGCCTGGCCGCAGCCTCATGATGTGTGCCGCGTTCTTGAACTCCCAAGTGGGCCTCCCCCGTTCCTGCAGGGGGGCTATGCGGCAGCGAAGGAAGTCTGCGCCAACAGCGCCAACAGTAAGCCCGGCAAGCCTCAGGCGCAGGATCCTGGTGACGGCAATCTTCAGCCTGGCGTCCTCCGGAGCCATGTCACTCCAATCGCTGCCACGTGCTATTGGGATTCGGCGTCGGATGGTAAATGGCTGCGGGCTCTCCTCGTCAATCCAGCACCAATCAGCTCTCCACTCCTCCCACTTGCCGCGGAATTCTCCCTCCAGATAGGTCTCTTTCTTGCCGGGCCTTGAGATCCAGGCAATCCCGCCGGATAGAGGCTCTCCTCTCTCTACTCGGGGTATGAAAAAGTGGCGAAAGAGGGCTACGTTGGGAAGGACTCCGACAAAGTTTTCGCAGAGGTGTGCGAAAACTGCCATTGTCAGGACGGCGTTGGGGGTGAAGTCAAGGAGATGGAATCCATAGGTGTTCATGATGTCACAGAAGAAATCAGAGAAGGGCGGGCAGAGCCTGCAATAGAAGAACAATGCGAAGAAGGGGTACCCATTTGGAGCCTTCTTCCATGTGGCAGCGGGGAGAACCTTTGTGCGTGGATGCGTGCACGTCTCCGCTGACCAGAACAGATAGTAGTTCTCCCTCAGCTCCTTCGCGCCGAGCTTTGGGGGGAAAACGGACCGCTCCTTCTGCAGCGCCGCGAGCCACTGCGCCTCGGTCGTCTTCACGGTCTTCCCCTTGTCGGCTTTTGGAGCCATGGCGGAAGTAGTGGAGGAGGTCGACGGCGTTGGTGGTGCTAGTGGCGATGGGGGGCGGAGCGCTGCTCTCTCTCTCAGCTTTGGGAGGCAAGGGAGCGGCGGAGATTTCTGAGATTGGGAACAGCAACGGGCGAGTGGGCCAACTGCCCCTGTTTCCCCTGCTTATAAAGGGGGAGGGGGCGGACGTTCCACATTTCCGAATAAAGAAACCCCCACAACCTCTCCCACGACGCCGCATTCAACGCGTGCCGTTCGGGGAGGGCGCGGTGGATACGGAGTGAGATACGGCGTAACCTAGGCCGCGCGTGCCCGTGCCCTGTTTTGGGCCTGGCCCAACAGCGCTCGGCACCATGTATGGCCCAGGCCCGGGGGCTCCTGTCGGTGTACTAGAGTAGGGGTACCCTAGTATCCCGAACTTGTCCACGGGCAGTCGCAACATCCCGCGGCAAGGCTTGCCGGGTGACCGCCAAGATCCTCCGTGGTTCCTTTGGAGCCATTCAAGAACAAAGTGTCCAAGTCAAGAAGACAAGACCCCGGCAAGAGGAGCTTGCCGGGAAGGCCACTCAAGGCATTTCAAGGAACTTGCCACAGCGCACCATGCGTTCCGGCAAGACCCGGTGAGCGACAAGCTCCCGGACGCGACAAGACAACGACCGCGGCAAGGCGTTTGCCGCGGCAAGCCACCTCTCCGCGCCCGCGCTCCAGCACATCCACCAACGTGTCGCTCTGGGGTCCTTCCAGGCGTACGTGGCGGAAGGCTGTGCAGCTAGGGGCGTGCGGTGGCAAGCAGTGCTGACAAAATCGCCGTCGTGGCGAATGGTGGCGTCCCTGGCGGTCCCTTTTCGCACTGTTTAGGCGACACAGACGGGCATTTAAGACCCTTGTCCCCTACCATCAGGGTTAGGTATGATACAATGTAGCAGGTAGCTGTGCCTACCATAGCACCTTTCCATTTTCGCCCTTTACCTCCGTTGCCACCTGTCGGTAGCCCCTTGAGCATATAAAAGGAGGCCCGTGTGCAACGTAGTGGGGGGTTAGCCAGTTCGAACACTCACGCTCGGTCTTGCTAGCCGCTGGTGTGTACTGTAGCACTCCGCGCTCCCGAGCTAGAAATCAATACAAAACCACAAAGCAGGAGTAGGGTTTTACGCATCCGTGCGGCCCGAACCTGGGTAAATCGCTCGCGTGCTTCGCCTCGATTTGCTCTTTGCATGATCTCCGCCCCCGCCGAACCGAAAGGGACCCGGCCCGCCGGTCCCGTAGGTGCCCGTGGATCAGTACCCCGGCACGCTTCATCTCAAAAGCTTCCTTCTGATTTTTTTTCCAGGTGAAAACACACCATATAGAAGAAGATGGGCATCGGGGGCTTTCCAGATGGCCCAGAAGACCGAAGGGCGCGCCCAGGGGGGTAGAGCACGCCCTCCACCTTTGTGCATGGCAGGTGGCCCCCCTCTAGTGTTTTCTTTGCCCAACATTTTTTATATATTCCAAAAATATTCTCCGTGAAATTTCTGGATTTTTGGAGTTGTGCAGAATAGGTCTATAATATTTGCTCCTTTTCCCGTCTAGAATTCCAGCTGCCGGCATTCTCCCTCTTCATGTAAACCTTATAAAATAAGAGAGAAAAGGCATAAGTATTGTGATATAATGTGTAATAACAGCCCATAATGCAATAAATATCAATACAAAAGCTTGATGCAAAATGGACGTATCAATGATGAACTTGTCGGCCATCTCTTCACTTCCTAAGCCGGCAATCTCAATTGTGATGAGAGCAAGCCTAGAGTACATTTCAGCGACTCCTTCACCATCCTTCATCTTGACCTTGTCAGGTTGACTTTCTAGCACATCGAACTTGGATTCCTTAACGGACTTGGTACCTTCATGTATGTCAACCAAAGTATCTAGAATTTCCTTTGCATTCTCAAGACGGCTGGTTTTGTTGAATTCTTCAGGGCACAATCCATTGAAGAGAATATCCCAAGCTTGAGCATGCATTGCAACATCTTCAATTCTTCCGTGGTAGCTTCATGATCCAATTCTCTACCATCTTCAAAGAATTCACCTTGCAAACCAATACGAACAACAGCCCAAACAGTGGGGTTATGACCAAGAATATGCAGTTTCATCTTATGCTTCCAACTAGCAAAATTTATACCATCAAAATAAGGACCTCTACGATGATAGTTACCCTTACTAGACGCCATACTCTCCGAGGTTGTGGAACCAAGGCTATCATCACCAAAGAAATGGAAATCAAGGCTAACGGAGACCAAAGCTCTGATACCACTTGTAGGATCAAAAGTATGTCTAGAGGGGGTGATTAGACTACTTGACCAAATAAAACTCAATCATTTTCCCAATTTTAGCAATTATGACAAGTCAAACGATCAACCTACACATGCAATTCTATGAGTATAGCAACAGAAAGTAAAACATTGCACATGAAGGTAAAGGGAAGGGTTTGGAGAAGGCAACCACAATGGGGAACACGAAGATTTTTGGCGTGGTTCCGATAGGTGGTGCTATCATACATCCATGTTGATGGAGACTTCAACCCATGAAGGGTAACGGTTGTGCGAGTCCACAGAGGGCTCCAACCATGAAGCGTCCATGAAGAAGCAACCTTGTCTATCCCACCATGGCCATCGGCCGCGAAGGACTTCCCACACTCAGGTAGATCTTCACGAAGTAGGCAGACTCCATGCCCTTACAAACTTCTTGGTTCAACTCCACATCATGTCAGAGGCTCCCAAGAGACACCTAACACCGCTCTCCAAAAGATAATAGATGGTGTGTTGATGATGAACTCCTTGCTCTTGTGCTTCAAATGATAGTCTCCCCAACACTCAACTCTCTCTCTCACGGATTTAGCTATGGTGGAAGAAGGATTTGAGTGGAAAGCAACTTGGGGAAGGCTAGAAATCAAGGTTCAAATGGTAGGATTGGAGTCTCTTGATCTCAACACATGAGTAGGTGGTTCTCTCTCAGAAAATGAATGGTGAAAGTGTAGGCATGTTATGACGGCTCCCCTCAATGAGAAGAAGGGGTGGAGGGGTATATATAGCCTCCACACAAAACCCAGCCGTTACACACTTTTGACCCATCTCAATGGTATCGATCAGAAAACTCAGTGGCACCGATCTGTGTAAACATATGAATGTCAGGAATCTCGATGGGACTGATGGGAACAATTCAGAGGGACCGATGTGCAAGCGCTTAGGGAAAACCTTGTCCCGGTGGCACCGATTGCATCATCTCGGTGGGACCGAAGTGAAGCAATAAGGCAACAGAGAGTTAGTCAAGCCATCTCGGTGAGACTGATTGCAATTATTGGTGGGACTGAAGTTATTGCAATAAGCAACATAGAGCTGGGAAGGCCATCTCGATGAGACCGAGATCCATATCCGTGGATCCGAATTGTTAGGGTTTGGCTGTGGCTAAGTCTAGATGAACTCGGTGGCTCCGGATAGGAAATATCGGTGGGGCCGAGTTGGACTTTAGGGTTTGGACATATTTGGATAGAGAAAGTGGTTGAGGGTTTTGGAGCAATATCACTAAGCGCTTGAGCAACAAGATCATTAAGCAACACCTCATCCCCTTTTAATAGTATTGGCTTTCCTATGGACTCAGTGTGATCTTGGAACACTTAAACAAAAATATAGAGTCTTGAGATTTTTGCCAATCCATTTCCTTAGCATTTTGAGGGGTCCACATCTCTAGTCCTTGCCATGCCAATCATTGAACATCCTAAAAAAATCATCTTCAATGGACATTAGTTCAATGAGGTATATGTTGTTGTGAATTACCAAAATCGCCTGGGAATTAGTTCTACTTTCACATCATAGCCCTCCGAAGCGACTGGTGCATGGTCTCCTAATCCGTGAATGGGTCGAGAAGGGGCCTTATTGGCTTGTAGCTTACCGCGCAAATTGAAGGTCTCGGGGTGCTCGACCGCACTCTGTAACATCCCAAATTTTCAATTTGGAATGTTATACATTAGGTCATCATGCATATCATATTTTATTTTGCTTTTGGTTTCGATCCTAGAAAATCCTAAGCAACTCAAGGACCCACGGAGAGAGTTGGGGATTTCGTTATTTACATATTTGAGTTTTCTCAAATTATGTAAACAGGATCATTTGATTTTATTTATTTTATCATCAATTATTTCTATCACAAAAATATGAGAGAGGGAATAAAATGACTTTCCCAAAATATAGAAATATTGAGGATTTAATAAAAAAATCAAATAAGATTTTATTTCGGAGTTTTTCAGTATTTTTAATTGAATTTAGGAAAAATGCGCGTTTTTCAAAGTTGTAGTTTGGGCCCAGATAAATGTTCACTTTATCGGCCTTGATTTTAGAAACCCGGGGAAATTTATTTCGTGATTTTTGAAGTCCGTTTAGTATTTCTTTTTATTTTTCTTCCGAGCGTAATTATTTAAAAAAAACGAAACCGACTATGGGCCATACCCGAGCGGGACTCCGCCCGGGGGCGCCTTTATACAGCGAAGCGCCCGAGCCCTAGGCCCATAGCCGCGCATGCACCGAAACCCTAGCCCATAGCCGCCGCCGCCGCCGTCGCCGGACCCGCCGCCGACTCGCCGGAGTTGCACAATGCCCGAGGTTCGCCGCCGCCTCGACTTCCGTGCCGTTTAAAAAAAATATTTCTGTTCGTCGTTTTTCTTTTTCGTCGAATTTTCCGCGGTTATTTTCTGATCGCGATTTCTGATCCGATTTTCGTTTTAGTATAACTTTTCGGTCGTTTATCGGAATCAGGCGATTCAAGCGCCTGGAGTTTCGTCTCGAAACCCTCTTTCCGAGTAATCAACTTAAATATGTTTTTTCTACTATAAAAGTTGCCTAGATCTAGATTACTAGAACGAAGTTGTTTTCTTTCGCCGTTTGATTTCTTTTGCTTCGTTTGATTTGATTCTTTTTGCAAACCAGGGTTCTTAAGTTGAACTTTCTGGTTAGATCTTCTATTTGAGTTTTACCTGTGCATTAGATGAGTACTTATTGTATGCTTGTTGTTTGTCTGCGATTGGATACCCGGAGTGCGCCGCCTGTTACTTCGAATCTTTAGGTTTCGCGGATCATCAGCAAAGCAAGTAACACTTTGATCATACCTTTTTCTACAACCCAGTTTTATTGCATTAGATCAATCCTCACACATTGCATGATTAGGATCTAATTAAATTGTGGGTATTGGAAGTAGATGAGGTAGTACCTATTACCTGTTTATTATCAAACCTTTGGGAGTTACTTCTACATTTGGTTATTATGCCATGCTATGCTAGTAGACGTGGATTGGGTGAGTGATATCCATGACAGATGTGAGATTGTTAATTAATGGTTTATCTAAGGTGGCAACCTAACACACATCTAGGTGGATTGAGGCACCTGGGTATTCCAGGACTTGCCTGTTTTTATTTTGGACCGCCACCCAGGCTCAAAGGGATCATGAGATTATTCATACTAGAAACTTCCGTGTGCAGCCACAAGCCATTATGGGCTCTGGCATAGTTGAGTAAGTCGTGCGAACTCTCACAGGGTAGACTAGCAGATGTAGGGGAAAGTAGGTGTACCGGTCTATCCATCGTAAGGTGCTAGCGCTTCTGAGAGATTGTGTCTCGGTCATCCGTTTCTCAAACACCATGTAGTGCGAGAAATCCAACGGAGGCGATCGAGTCTTGTGGGGAAAAGTGCACAAACCTCTGCAGAGTGTATAAAGTAATCATGATTAGCCGTGTCCCCGGTTATGGACATCTTGAGTATCTAGTACCTGGATTATCAAGTGAATCTCAACATGTTACTCTAAAGTAAATTTTGTTGGGTTTAATGATGTTACTTAATTGGGATTGAGAATGCTGTCAACCATTCTCAATGTTTAACAACCACCATGATAGTAATTAATTTTATTCCTTTGAAGTAGGGAAAAATTGGCTTTACGCGAAAACTGTAACCATAGAGCTTTCCACCAGCCAAATATGCTTATAGTATAGCTGTTGCATTCCATTACTCTCTATGTGTTACCTTGCCAGCATATTCCATGTGCTGACCCGTTTTCGGGCTACAACGTTAATGTTGCAGACTTTTCAGACGATGATTAAGGAGTTTTTAGGTCGTGGTTCTATACTCAGTGATGCCGTTGGAGTTGATGGACTCACTTATCTTCCAAGCCTTCCGTTGTTATCGTTATTAGATGGCCTTAAGCCATATTTATTGTAATAAGTTCTCTTTTGAGACACTTGATGTAATAAGTGTGTGATTGCTACTCTGCTATAAATCCTTCGAGTACTGTGTGGTGTCAGCATTACTGATCCAGGGATGACACCGGAGCACAGAGATCAGACTGTTTGAGGTCTGGTCGCTACAGAGATGGTATTAGAGCACACGCTGACTGTAGGACACGACCACTAAACTAAAGACCTAGATCACTACTCACTCTCTTCTCTTCTGACTTCTCATCTTTTCTACTCTTTAGGATGGCGGATGCAAGGAATAAGTTCACACAACCAGATGAAGATACACCATTTGGACGCCACTTGAAGGAAATCACTAGATACCTGAACATAGGAATACCAAGCTTCACGGGAACCTACAACGCCACTTTACCTGAAGAAGAGTGCTGGATGATTCAAGTTCAAGTTCCAGGCAGGACGTTCATCCCAGTCACTGGGCCCATAGAGTTTTCTTTTGATGCACCAACTTGGAGTCTAGGAAAGAGTATGGCATCTCACATCGCCATGGGACGCATTGGAGAAGTCTACCGCAAGGATCTCAAGAATACTATCTACCAGATTTGTGGGCGCCGAGATGAACACTGGGAGATGATCAGCACCAGGAAAGATAGATCAATTGCAGCTTTTATTCAGGAGTTAAATCAGCACATTCGACGATAGGAGAATCAGATGTGCGCCGACATGATAGATCTGAAGAAGGCTAAGACTAGAATCAAGGAACTCGAGGAAGAACTCAAGGTTACACATGAAGATTATGAAGAAGAAATTGAAGTATTGGTGGTGAAGAATGATGATCTGATCAAGAAGATTGGCATATTTATGGGAGGCCCGACACCAGTAGATGAAGACGAAGAACCCAAGGAGATTAGCCCGGAAGACTACATCATCATCGACGGCACCGACTCGGAAGCAGATAGTAGCGATGATGCTATGTTGATGAAGTATGAGCAGATATCATGGAGTCTACAACCGTAGAATATTTCTAGTAGACCACCTCATCCGTAGTAGTAGTCCACCATGTAAATATAGTAGTCCGAGCACACTTGCGATAGCTAGATCGATTGTATGCCTTTGTTTGATTGAATGAAGTGAATTGTTTGCTTTTGCCTCATGTGCATATGGGTAGTGTTTTCTCTTTAGACCCCCTCTATTCTTATATCTCATCTTTTCTAAACCCTCAGATGCCTCCGAGACGTGACCCCGGATTTGCCTTTCCGCCGGAGCTCACCCAGTTGATCCAGCAGCAGAACACCTTGATGCAGTTGCTAGTTCAGAATCATAATCAGGGGAACAACAACAACAACCCACCACCACCACCACCACCACCTGTTGACCACTTAGCCTGTTTTCTTAGGCTGAATCCGCCGGTGTTTTCCAGTAGCACTGAGCCGATAGTAGCAGATGATTGGCTCCGCAAGATAGCTAGGGAGTTGACCACAGCAGGATGCATAGATGCGGAGAAGGTGAAGTTTGCCGCACATTAGTTAGAAGGACCCGCAGCATCCTGGTGGGAGAATTTCACAGCCAGCTTCCCATTCGACACTGTCACATGGGACCAGTTTCAGCAGGCTTTTCGTACTGCCCATGTTTCAGCAGGAGCAATGGCCATGAAGAAGCGTGAGTTCTGTAACTTGCGCCAAGGAGGACGGACAGTTGGCCAGTATGTGGAGGAGTTTAGTAAGCTAGCACGTTATGCCCCAGATGATGTTGCTACGGATGCAGCTAACCAGGAGAAGTTCCTGGAAGGACTGAATGATGAGTTGAGTATGCAGTTGACGGTAGCCACCTTCAACAACTACCAGGAGTTGGTAGATCGTGCTCTTATGATTGAAGGGAAGCAGCAGCAAATTGAGAACCGCAAGAGGAAGTATGGACAAGGAAAGTATAATTTAGGAGCTCAACAGAAGCCACGTTTTACCCCTAGACCGGGAGGACATTTTCAGCATACCCATGGAGTAGGTAGCTCGCACAATCACAATGGCACCAAGAATGGTAATGGGAATGGAGGAAGCAATGGCCAGAACTGCAGCACCCCATCAACCCCAGCCAAGAGAGATCTGAGTCAAGTCACCTGTTTCAAGTGTTCCAAGACCGGACATTATGCCAATGAATGCCCTGAAGGCCAAAACGGCAATGGAAGCTCTGGAAAGAAGCCGAACCCTTTCAACAGGGGACAGGTGAACCACGTTAATGTGGAGGAGGTTGAAGCTCAGCCCGATGCAGTAATAGGTAAGTTTTTGATTAAGACATTTACTGCACTCGTTCTTTTTGATACTGGTGCATCGCATTCATACATATCAAGGGGATTTGTGGAAAAGTATAGCCTGCCCACTAGGGTTCTCAAAACACCTATGCTAGTAAGCTCACCAGGAGCAGAGTACATGGCCAGTCAAGGATGTTTTCAAGTGCCATTAGGTATAGGAAGGCATGTTTTCCCAACGGATTTAATTATTTTGGAATCCCAAGGTCTGGATGTGATTCTTGGTATGGATTGGCTGTCGATGTATGGAGGAAACATCGATTGCGCCAGTAAGACAATTTTGCTCACAACGCCAGAAGGAAGAAGGATCAAGTATGTATCTCGACATGCGCCAAACATGACACAAGTAAATTCCTTATCAGGAGTTGTGCAGGAGGAAGTACCAGTGGTAAAGGATTTTCCTGATGTATTTCCCGAAGAGTTGCCAGGCATGCCACCGGATAGAGATATTGAGTTTTTGATTGAACTTTTGCTAGGCACTGGGCCAATATCGAAGCGACCATATAGGAAGCTCGCAAAAGATTTGGTGGAAATTAAGAAGCAGATTAAGGAGTTACTGGATAAAGGTTACATTCGCCCAAGTTCTTCGCCTTGGGGATCACCAGTACTTCTCGTAGAGAAGAAGGATGGATCGTTAAGGATGGTTGTTGACTATCGAGGATTGAATGAAGTAACAATCAAGAACAAGTACCCGCTACCAATGATCAATGATCTGTTTGATCGATTGCAAGGAGCTAAAGTGTTTTCCAAGATCGATTTGTGATCAGGGTACCATCAGTTGAAGATTCGAGAGCAGGACATACCTAAGACAGCTTTTACCACAGGTATGGGTTGTATGAGTATACCGTTATGTCATTTGGTCTGACTAACGCGCCTGCCTATTTTATGAACATGATGAACAAAGTGTTTATGGAGTTTTTGGATAAGTTCGTCGTAGTGTTCATTGATGATATCCTGGTTTATTCAAAGAATGAAGAGGAACATAAGGAGCATTTGCGTTTGGCACTTGGAAAGCTTAGAGAACACCAATTATATGCCAAGTTCAGCAAATGTGAGTTTTGGTTGAAGGAAGTAGGATTCCTCGGACACGTTATATCCGGAGAAGGTATAGCAGTAGATCCCGCTAAAGTTGAAACCGTGACCAAGTGGGAAGCCCCCAACAACAGTTGGAGAGATCCGTAGTTTTCTTGGACTCGCAGGATACTACCGAAGGTTTATTGAGAATTTCTCAAAGATTGCGAAGCCTATGACGGAGTTGTCTGAAGAAGGATACTAAGTTCAAATGGACTGAGGAGTGTGAGGCTAGTTTCCAGGAGTTGAAGAAACGCTTGGTTACCTCACCAGTGTTGATTTTGCCAGATCAAACCAAGGATTATGAGGTGTATTGCGACGCTTCACGTCGAGGACTTGGAGCGGTGCTTATGCAGGAAGGGAGAGTTGTTTCATATGCTTCAAGACAACTGAAGCCTCACGAATTGAATTACGCTACGCATGATTTGGAGTTAGCAGCCGTAGTGCATGCATTGAAGACATGGAGACATTTCCTCATCGGAAACCATTGTGAGGTGTACACGGATCACAAGAGTTTGAAGTACATTTTCACGCAGAAGGAGTTGAACCTCAGACAAAGGAGATGGTTGGAGCTCTTCAAGGATTATGATATGAGATTGCATTATCATCTCGGGAAGGCTAATGTAGTAGCTGACGCATTAAGCCGTAAGAGCCATGTCAATATGTTAATGACGGGAGAAATACCCAAGGAGTTAGCAGAAAATCTTCGTGAACTATGTGTGGAAATAGTTCCGAGAGGCTATGTAGCAACGTTGGAAATTCAGTCAACTTTGATGGATAGAATCAGAGAAACTCAGAAAACTGACAAAGAGATTGCCACTATAAAGGAGAAACTGAGCAAAGCAAAAGCTAAAGGATTTCGTGAGGATGAGCACGACACCCTATGGTTTGAAGACCGTGTTTATGTACCCAATGACCCGGAGATTAGAAAGTTGATTCTGCAAGAGGCACATGATTCACCGTATTCGATTCACCCAGGAAATACCAAGATGTATTTGGATTTGAAGGATATTTTCTGGTGGACCGGAATGAAGAAGGATATTGTGGAGTATGTAGCAGTTTGTGACGTATGTCAGAGAGTAAAGGCAGAGCATCAGAAGCCAGCAGGATTGTTGCAACCATTGCCGATGCCCGAATGGAAGTGGGATAAGCTAGGCATGGATTTTATCACGGGATTACCAAGGACTCGTTCAGGCTATGACTCGATTTGGGTTGTAGTTGATCGATTGACGAAGGTAGCACATTTCATCCCAGTAAAGACCACTTACACCAGTGCTAAGTTGGCAAAGATATACATGACCAGGATCGTATGTTTGCATGGAGTTCCGAGGAGCATCATATCAGATAGAGGAACCCAGTTTACCTCAAAGTTCTGGAAGCAGTTGCATGAGACTTTGGGTACTAGGCTAGAATTTAGTACAGCTTTTCATCCGCAGACAGATGGACAGACCGAGAGAGTCAATCAGATTTTGGAGGATATGCTGAGAGCTTGTGCGCTAGATTATGGATCTAGTTGGGACGATAATTTGCCATATGCAGAGTTCTCTTACAACAACAGTTACCAAACCAGTTTGAAGATGGCACCTTTCGAAGCTATGTACGGAAGGAGGTGCAGGACACCGTTGTCATGGGACGAAGTTGGAGACCGCCAGTTGTTTGGACCGGATCTGATTAAAGAGTCTGAACAGAAGGTGAAGTTGATTTGCGATAGGCTCAAGGTAGCCCAGTCCAGGAAGAAGAGCTACGCAGATTCTAAACGCAAAGAGACAGTTTACGAAGTCGGAGACACAGCTTATCTTTGAGTATCCCCACTTCGAGGGATAAATTCTTTGGAGTTAAGGGGAAGTTAGCGCCATGATTTGTAGGACCATATCGAGTTTTGGAGCGTATGGGAGAAGTGGCCTACAAGTTGGTATTGCCAGAAGGATTGACAGGAGTTCATGATGTGTTCCACGTTTCTCAGTTGAAGAAGTGTCTCGCGGAGATGGCTGACATACCTTTGAGAGACACAGTGCCATTAGAAGCAATTCAGTTGGATAACGATTTGACCTATGAGGAGAAACCAGACAAGATTCTCGAGTTTGCCAGCCAAGTCACTCGCAGCAAGGTTATCAAGTTTTGCAAAGTTCAGTGGAGCCACCACACGGAGGATGAAGCCACCTGGGAGCGAGAGGAAGATTTGCTCAAGGACCACCCTCACCTATTTTCTAGCCAACCCGAATCTCAAGGGCGAGATTCATCTTAAGGGGGTAGGTTTGTAACATCCCAAATTTTCAATTTGGAATGTTATACATTAGGTCATCATGCATATCATATTTTATTTTGCTTTTGGTTTCGATCCTAGAAAATCCTAAGCAACTCAAGGACCCACGGAGAGAGTTGGGGATTTCGTTATTTACATATTTGAGTTTTCTCAAATTATGTAAACAGGATCATTTGATTTTATTTATTTTATCATCAATTATTTCTATTACAAAAATATGAGAGAGGGAATAAAATTACTTTCCCAAAATATAGAAATATTGAGGATTTAATAAAAAAATCAAATAAGATTTTATTTCGGAGTTTTTCGGTATTTTTAATTGAATTTAGGAAAAATGCGCATTTTTCAAAGTTGTAGTTTGGGCCCAGATAAATGTTCACTTTATCGGGCTTGATTTTAGAAACCCGGGAAAATTTATTTCATGATTTTTGGAGTCCGTTTGGTATTTCTTTTTATTTTTCTTCCGAGTGTAATTATTTAAAAAAACGAAACCGACTATGGGCCGTACCCGAGCGGGACTCTGCCCGGGGGCGCCTTTATATAGCGAAGCGCCCGAGCCCCAGGCCCATAGCCGCGCCTGCGCCGAAACCCTAGCCCATAGCCGCCGCCGCCGCCGCCGTCGTCGCCGGACCCGCCGCCGACTCACCGGAGTTGCACGCCGCCTGAGGTTCACCGCCGCCTCGACTTCCGTGCCGTTTACAAAAAAATATTTCTGTTCGTCGTTTTTCTTTTTCATCGGATTTTCCACGGTTATTTTCTGATCGTGATTTCTGATCCGATTTTCGTTTTAGTATAACTTTTCGCTCGTTTATCGGAATCAGGCGATTCAAGCGCCTGGAGTTTCGTCTCGAAACCCTCTTTCCGAATAATCAACTTAAACATGTTTTTCCTACTATAAAAGTTGCCTAGATCCAGATTACCAAAACGAAGTTGTTTTCTTTCGCCTTTTGATTTCTTTTGCTTCGTTCGATTTGATTCTTTTTGCAGACCAGGGTTCTTAAGTTGAACTTTCTGGTTAGATCTTCTATTTGAGTTTTACCTATGCATTAGATGAGTACTTATTGTATGCTTGTTGTTTTTCTGCGATAGAATACCCGGAGTGCGCCGCCTGTTACTTCGAATCTCTAGGTTTCGCGGATCATCAGCAAGGCAAGTAACACTTTGATCATACCTTTTTCTACAACCCAGTTTTATTACATTAGATCAATCCTCACACATTGCATGATTAGGATCTAATTAAATTGTGGGTATTGGGAAGTAGATGAGGTAGTACCTATTACCTGTTTATTATCAAACCTTTGGGAGTTACTTCTACGTTTGCTTATTATGCCATGCTATGCTAGGAGACGTGGATTGGGTGAGTGATATCCATGACATATGTGAGATTGTTAATTAATGGTTTATCTAAGGTGGCAACCTAACACACATCTGGGTGGATTGAGGCACCTGGGTATTCCAGGACTTGCCTGTTTTTATATTGGACTGCCACCCAGGCTCAAAGGGATCATGAGATTATTCATACTAGAAACTTCCGTGTGCAGCCACAAGCCATTATGGGCTCTGGCATAGTTGAGTAAGTCGTGCGAACTCTTACAGGGTAGACTAGCAAATGTAGGGGAAAGTAGGTGTACCGGTCTATCCATCGTAAGGTGCTAGCGCTTCTGAAAGACCGTGTCTCGGTCATCCGTTTCTCAAACACCATGTAGTGCGAGAAATCCAACGGAGGCGATCGAGTCTTGTGGGGAAAAGTGCACAAACCTCTGCAGAGTGTATAAACAAATCATGATTAGCTGTGTCCCCGGTTATGGACATCTTGAGTATCTAGTACCTGGATTATCAAGTGAATCTCAACATGTACTCTAAACTACATTTTGTTGGGTTTAATGATGTTACTTAATTGGGATTGAGAATGCTGTCAACCATTCTCAATGTTTAACAACCACCATGATAGTAATTAATTTTATTCCTTTGAAGTAGGGAAAAATTGGCTTTACACAAAAACTGTAACCATAGAGCTTTCCACCAGCCAAATATGCATATAGTATAGTTGTTGCATTCCATTACTCTCTATGTGTTACCTTGCCAGCATATTCCATGTGCTGACTCATTTTCGGGCTGCAACGTTAATGTTGCAGACTTTTCAGACGATGATTAAGGAGTTTTTAGGTCGTGGTTCTATACTCAGTGATGCCGTTGGAGTTGATGGACTCACTTATCTTCCAAGCCTTCCGCTGTTATCGTTATTAGATGGCCTTAAGCCATATTTATTGTAATAAGTTCTCTTTTGAGACACTCGATGTAATAAGTGTGTGATTCCTACTCTGCTATAAATCCTTCGAGTACTGTGTGGTGTCAGCATTACTGATCCAGGGATGACACCGGAGCACAGAGATCAGACTGTTTGAGGTCTAGTCGCTACACACTCTTTCCATGAGAGCGAGATTTGGTAGGGGGTCCTTAGGTGCCCCTGTTTGCCGATCTCACCCTCTAAGGGGACGTTCAGCATAGTTGCATGGTCATACACTAGTAGCTCATTATCTGCTGCCTCATAATCGAAGTCAGGAAGTAGCGGCGTCGTGGAAACGACTTGGTAGTCGCGCGTTGATTTTCTAGGTCTGCGTCAGCCGTGAAGATTTTTTCCCATTTATCATTGAGTGCATTTTCATGGGTATACAACTCCTGTTGCTTCTTTTTCATGCTCCGATAGGTGTGATAACCCACAAGTATAGGGGATCGCAACAGTTTTTGATAAGTAAGAGTGTCGAACCCAACGAGGAGCTAAAGGCAGAACAAATATTCCCTCAATTTCTATCGATCACCGATACAACTCTATGCACGCTTGATGTTTTCTTTACCTAGAACAAGTATGAAACTAGAAGTACTTTGTAGGTGTTGTAGGATAGGTTTGCAAGATAATAAAGAGCAAGTAAATAAAAGGTAGGGGATGTTGTAAGTAAAGAAGCAATAAAGTAAATATAGCGAGTGTGGAAAAGTGGTGGTAGGAGTTGCGAAATTGCCCCTAAGCAATTGACTACTTTACTAGACAGATAGCAAGTATTATGTGGGAGAGGCCACTGCTAGCATGTTATCCTTAACTTGGAATTCTATGCACTTATGATTGGAACTATTAGCAAGCATCCACAAATACTAGCGTTCATTAAGTTAAAACCCAACCATAGCATTAAGATATATTGGTCCCCCTTCAATCCCGTATGCATCAATTTCTATGCTAGGTTGAAGTTTCTGTCACTCTTGCCCTCCAATACATAGTCCTATCAACATACAACTAACCCTATGGTGTGATCCACGCACGCATCGTATGATGGGCACAAAAGGACAACAACATAACCACAAGCAAATTAAATCAATCATAGCAATTCATCAACCACCGACAGGACAAAAAAAATCTACTCAGACATCATAGGATGGCAACACATCATTGGATAATAATATGAAGCATAAAGCACCATGTTCAAGTAGAGGGTACAGTGGGTTGCGAGAGAGTGGACCGCTGTAGATAGAGGGGGGAAGGTGATGCAGATGTTGGTGAAGATGGCGGAGGTGTTGGTGTAGATCGGGGTGATGATGATGATGGCCACGGCAGCGTTCCGGCGCCACCGGAAGAGAAGGGGAGAGGGGGACCCTTTGTCTTCTTATTCCTTGACCTCCTCCCTAGATGGGAGAAGGGTTTCCCCTCTGGTCCTTGGCCTCCATGGCATGGGAGGGGCGAGAGCCCCTCCGAGATTGGATCTGTCTCTCTGTCTCTCTCTGTTTCTGCGTTCTGGTCTGCTACCCTTTCACCATTTCGTATATATATGGAGATTCGTAACTCTGATTGGCCTGAAACCTCTGCCGTGATTTTTTTTTTCCAAAAATTAGCTTTCTTGCGGCCGAAGAAGGGCATCAGCCGCCTTACGGGTGGCCCACTAGGGTCAAGGGCGCGCCCCCCTGCCTCGTGGCCACCTTGGGCAACGTCTCACGTGGATTTTTTTTGGAATTTTCCAAATATTCCAAAAATAAGCTCCGTCCGTTTTTATCCCGTTTGGATTCCGTTTGATATGGATATTCTACGAAACATAAAACATGCAACAAGTAGGAACTGGCACTGGGCACTGGATCAATATGTTAGTCCCAAAAAATAGTATAAAAAGTTGCCAAAAGTATATGAAAGTTGTATAATATTGGCATGGAACAATCAAAAGTTATAGATACGACGGAGACGTATCAGCATCCCCAAGCTTAATTCCTGCTCGTCCTTGAGTAGGTAAATGATAAAAAAGATAAATTTTTTATGTGGAATGCTACCTAGCATAATCTTGATCACATATATAATCGTGGCATGACTATTAAGACACGAGTGATTCAAAGCAATAGTCTATCATTTGACATAAAAACAATAATACTTCAAGCCCACTAATAAAGCAATCATGTCTTTATATTAACTCTCTACTCCGGCTTTAATTATTTTGAAACGAGGATTTTGGTTTTAATTATTTTTCTCTCCGAAAATATTTCATATTAAAATATATGAAAGGAGATAATATGACTTCTACAAAATAAATGAAATATTGGAGGAAAAATATTAAACTCAATATTTGTTTTTATTTGGATTCTATTTGCAATTTTGTTTGCATTAGAAAAATTGCATGTTTTCAAAATTGCATTTTAGGGCCAAGAAAATGTTCATCTCGTTCTACATATTTCATTTAGACGGTGAAATTTTGTTTTGGCATTTTTAGATTTTTATTTTAATTTCTAGGATTTTTCTTAGTTATTGCGGAATTATTTAAAAAAAGTTTCCTAAGCAAGCTGGGCCGCAGCCCAGTCGGCCCGCTCCGCCGCCGTCTCCCTCGCGCGCGCCGCCGTGCGCAGCATGGACGCCGAGGGGAGTCCAAGCCGGACTCCTCCCCGGGCGCCCCCTCGCCCAAGCAACGCCGCACCCTCGCCCCCTCTAAATGACGCCGCCACCACCCCGCCTCGCCACCACCGCCGCCGCCAGCCCCCCGCCACCCGCAGCACACGCCGCCACCTCACCACCACCGCCGCTGCCAGCCCCGCCGGAGCCGCACCCCACCGGATCCGACGAGGTAACGAGCCGTCGCCGTCGGTTTTTTTAGAAAACCGATTTGGTTTTTTAGAAAACCCCTAACTCGTTTTTTTCGTTTTGCCGGTTTTTTCGATTTTAGCGGACGTTCGTCTGGACGTTCATTTTAGCGAATGGTTTTCGCCCGTTAGTTACAGATAACGAACGCTCGTTCGTTAGCCTGTTCGTCAGTTTTCTTTTATCGGATTTTTCCGCGGTTATTTCTGATCACGATTTCTGATATGATTTTTGTTCCAGTTTATCTTTTCCCTCGTTAGTCAGAATCAGGCGCTTCAAGCGCCTAGATCTTCGTCTCGAGACCCTCTTTCCTCTTAACCAACTTGCACAAGTTTTTGCTACTATAAAATTTGACCTAGGTCCATATTAGTAAACGGATCTTGTTTCTTTCACCGTTTGAGTTTCGTTGCTCCGTTTGATTTGATTCTTTTTGCAAACCGGAGTTCCTAAGTTGAACTTTCTGGTTAGATCTTCTTATTTGAGTTTTATCCGTGCTTCTTTTCTTGATTGCTTATGTATGGTATTGTTTGTTTGTGATAGAATTCCCGGAGTGCGAAGCGTGTTATTTGGAGTCTCTAGGTTAAGCGGATCGTCAGCAAGGCAAGTAACACTTTGATCATACCCCTTTATCACCTAGTTTTTATGCATTAGCTCCAATCCTCAAACATTGCATGGTTAGGATGTTATTAACATGTGGGTTGGGAAGTACTAGATGAGGTAGAACCTATTACCCTGTTACATACAAACCCTTGGGAGTTACTTATATGAATTGCTTATATTGCTATGTTATGCTCGTAGACGTGGTATGGGTGAGTGAAATCCATGACGGATGTGAGATTGTTAATTAATGGTTAAACTTAAGGTGTCAACTTAAATACACATCTGGGTGGATTGAGGCACCTAGAGTACCCAGTGTTGCCTGTATTTTTGGAAATCCTGGAGTACCCGTGTGATCTTCCTATGGACCGCCACCAGGCTCAAAGGGAACTGAGATGATTCATGCTAGAAACTTCCGTGTGCAGCCACAAGCTATTATGGGCTCTAGCATAGTTGGGTAAGTTACCTGAAGCTCTTGAAGAGGTGGATCAGTAGGTAGCGGGATTGTAGGTTTGGTATGGTCTGCCCGGAGTAGAGAGTTAATGTGTCTGAAA
This sequence comes from Triticum aestivum, assembly GCF_018294505.1. Taxonomy (NCBI): domain Eukaryota; kingdom Viridiplantae; phylum Streptophyta; class Magnoliopsida; order Poales; family Poaceae; genus Triticum; species Triticum aestivum. Next base: position 419,721,530 of record NC_057809.1, read on the forward strand.
GACTGTGTCTCGGTCATCCGTTTCTCAAACACAAAGTAGTGCGAGAAATCCAACAGAGGCGATCGTGTCTTGTGGGGAAAAGTGCGCAAACCTCTGCAGAGTGTCCAACTAATCATGGTTAGCCGTGTCCCCGGTTACAGACAATCTTGAGTATCTAGTACTTGGAGTATCTTAAGTATCTCATCACTCTAAATTCATATTGTTGGGTTGTTAATTACCTTAATTGGGATAGAGTTGGAGGAACCTTCTCAATGATGTTTCAACTACCATGATAGTTAAATAAAAATCTATTCCTTTGCTGTAGGAAAAAATTGGCTTTTCAAAAAAACTATAACCATATAGCTTTCCACCAGCCAAATATGCATATAGTGATAGTATTAGTCTGTTCTTGCTCTACTGTGTTACTTTGCCAGCATATTCCATGTGCTGACCCGTTTTCGGGCTGCAACATATTATGTTGCAGACTTTTCAGACAAGGAGTAAGGTTCGTTAGGTCATTCCCGTGCAGCTTAGCTATGCCGTTGGAGTTGATGGACTCACTTTATCTTCCAAGTCTTCCGCTGTTATCGTATTAGATGGCGTTAAGCTATATTTATTGTAATAAGCTCTCTTTGGAGACATTCGATGTAATAAGTGTGTGATTGCTACTCTCTTATAAATCCTCGAGTACTGTGTGTGTCAGCATTACCGATCCAGGGATGGCACTGAAGCACAGAGACTTGACCGTTTGAGGTCGGGTCGCTACAAGATGGTATCAAAGCACACGCTGAGTGTAGGACACGACCACTAAGCTAAGACCATAGACCACTATTCTCTTCTCATTTCTGACTCCTCTCCATTTTCTACTCTTTAGGATGGCGGACGCAAGGAACAAGTTTGCACAACCGGATGAAGAAGCACCTTTTGGACGACACTTGAAGGAAGTCACTAGGTACCTGAACATAGGAATACCAAGCTTCACCAGGACCTACAACGCCACTTTACCAGAAGAGGAGCGATGGATGATTCAAGTTCAAGTTCCAGGAAGAACCTTCACGCTAGTCACTAAACCCATAGAGTTTTCCTTTGATGCACCAACCTGGAGTCTAGGAAAGAGTATGTCAGCTCACATCACCATGGGACGCATTGGAGAAGTTTATCAGAAGGACCTTAAGGATACTATCTACCAGATCTGTGGGTGCCGAGATGAGCAATGGGAGATGATCAGCACCAGGAAGGATAGATCAATTGCAGCTTTCATCCAAGAACTAAACCAGCACATTCAACGCCAGGAGAACCAGATGTGCGCAAGCATGATAGATCTGAAGAAAGCAATGACTAGGATCACAGAACTGGAGGAGGAACTCAAGGCTAGGCGTGAAGATTATGAGGAGGAAATCATCGTACTAGTGGAGAAGAATGACGACCTGATTAAGAAGATCGGAATATTCATGGGAGACCCCACACTAGTAGAAGAAGACGAAGAACCCAAGGAAATTCGCCCGAAGGACTACATCATCATCGACGACACCGACTCTGACCTTAGCGATGATGACTTTGAAGACGAAGCTGGAGCAGATATCATGGAGTCTGTGACCGAGGAATATTTTTAGTAGACCACCACATCAGTAGTAGTATTCCACCATGTAAATAGTATAGTCCGAGCACTTTTACGATAGTTAGACCGATTGTATGCCTTGCTTGATTGATTGAGTGAAATGTTTGTGTTTGTCCCATGTGCATATGGGTAGTGCTTTCTCATTAGACCTCATTCTATTCTAATCTCTCCCCTCTAAACCCATCAGATGCCTCCGAGACGTGACCCCGGATTTGCTTTCCCATCGGAGCTCACTCAGTTGATCCACCAGCAGAATACCCTGATGCAGTTGTTAGTTCAGAACCAAGGCAACAACAACAACAACAACAATCCACCACCACCATCAGTTGACAACTTAGCCCGTTTTTTGAGGTTGCAGCCGCCGGTGTTTTCCAGTAGCACCGAGCCTATAGTAGCAGATGATTGGCTCCGCAGGATTGGAAGGGAGTTAACTACTGCAGGATGTACTGATGCTGAGAAGGTGCGTTTTGCCGCACATCAGTTGGATGGACCAGCAGCATCATGGTGGGAGAATTACACTGTCACCTACCCTATAGACACGGTGACATGGGACCTGTTTCAGCAAGCATTCCTTACAACCCATGTCTCAACTGGAGCCATGAATTTGAAGAAACGTGAGTTCCACAACTTACGCCAGGGGAACCATACTGTGGCTCCGTACGCGGATGAGTTTAGCAAGTTATCTCGCTATGCCCCTGATGTTGTGGCCACAGATGCCACAAAGCAGGAGAAGTTCATGGAAGGGCTTAATGATGAGATGAGTATGCAGTTGATGGTGGCAACATTCACCAACTACTAGGAGTTGGTAGATAAGGCTCTTATGATTGAAAGGAAGCATCAGCAGATTGAGAGCCGTAAGAGGAAGTATGGACAAGGGAGGTATAACTCAGGAGCTCAGCAGAAGCCACGCCTAACCCCGAACTCGGGAGGACTTGTTCATAACCATGGAGGCCACACCCATAATGGTGGAAGTAACCATAATCATACTGGCCCTAGGAATAGGAATGGGAATGGGAATGGAGTAAGCAACAATCAGAACCGCCCCAATCCTGCCACACCCACCAAGAGAGACCTAAGCCACGTTACTTGTTTCAAGTGCGGGAAGACTAGACACTATGCCACAGAGTGCCCTGAAGGGAAGAATGGAAACGAAAATGGGAGCACTGGGAAGAAGCCCAATCCATTCAACAAGGACAAGTGAACCACGTTAATGTGGAGGAGGTTGAAGAGCAGCCAGACGCGGTTATAGGTAAGTTTTTGGTTAAGTCATTTACCGCTCTTGTTCTTTTCGATACTGGTGCCTCGCATTCATACATATCAAGGGAATTCATGGATAAGTTTAAACTACCGACCCTAACCCTTAGGACCCCTCTGTTAGTAAGCTCACCTGGAGCAGAGTATATGGCTAGTCGATGTTGTGACCAGATACCCTTAACCATTGGCAACCATGTTTTTCCGTCCGACCTAATTATCTTGGAGTCACAAGGATTGGATGTGATATTAGGAATGGACTGGATGTCAAAGTACGGAGGAAGCATTGACTGTGTTAGTAAGTCAATTTGTCTCACCACCCCGGAGGGAAAAAGAATCAAGTATATATCCAGGCATGCGCCAAGAAGTAGCCAAGAAAATACCCTCACGGGAGTTGTTCAGGAAGAAGTGCCTGTAGTAAAGGATTACCTGGACGTTTTCCCAGAGGAGTTACCAGGCATGCCACCGGACCGAGATATTGAGTTTTTGATAGAGCTATTGCCAGGCACAGGGCCAATATACAAGAGACCCTATAGGATGCCCGCGAATGATCTGGAGGAGATTAAGAAACAGATCAAGGAGTTATTGGAGAAAGGTTACATTTGACGGAGTTCATCACCATGGGGAGCCCCAGTGCTTTTGGTTGAGAAGAAGGATAAGTCTTTAAGGATGGTTGTTGATTATCGTGCATTGAATGAGGTGACGATCAAGTACAAGTACCCATTGCCGATGATCAATGATCTGTTTGACCAGCTGCAAGGAGCAAAGGTGTTTTCAAAGATCGATTTGCGATCAGGATATCACTAGCTGAAGATGCGAGAAAAGGATATACCAAAGACAGCCTTCACCACACGGTACGGGCTATATGAATATACGGTCATGTCATTTGGACTGGCTAACACCCCTGCCTATTTCATGAGCATGATGAACAAAGTATTCATGGAATATTTGGATAAGTTTGTTGTGGTGTTAATTGATGATATAATGGTATATTCGAAGAACGAAGAGGAACACAAGGAGCATTTGCGTTTAGTTCTCGAAAAACTCAGGTTACATCAGTTGTATGCCAAGTTCAGCAAATGCGAGTTTTGGTTGAAGGAAGTCGGATTCCTTGGACGTGTTACATCGGGAGAAAGTATAGTAGTAGATCCCACCAAGATTCAGTCAGTCACTGAATGGTTGGCACCCACTTCAGTTAGCGAGACCCGCAGTTTTCTTGGACTCGCAGGATACTACCGTAGATTCATTGAGATTTTTTACAAGATCGCGAAGCCCATGACAGAATTATTGAAGAAGGATATCAAGTTTAAATGGACGAAAGATTGTGAGGCAAGTTTCCAGGAGCTGAAGAAACGTTTGACTACAGCCCAGTGCTGACACTGCCAGATATACGTAAGGATTTTCAACTGTATTGTGACGCCTCTCGCTTAGGACTTGGAGGTGTGCTTATGCAGGACGAAAGAGTTGTTTCGTATGCCTCACGAAAACTAAAACCACACGAGTTAAATTATGCCACGCATGATTTGGAACTAGCAGCCGTAGTGCATGCGTTGAAGACTTGGAGACAATACCTTATTGGAAACCATTGTGATGTGTACACGGATCATAAGGGTTTGAAGTACATTTTCACCCAGAAGGAACTGAACCTTAGGCAGAGAAGATGGTTGGAGCTTATAAAGGATTATGACATGAAGCTTCATTATCATCCAGGCAAGGCCAATGTCGTAGCCGACGCTTTGAGCCAGAAGAGCTATGCTAATACCCTAATAAGCACGGGATTGCCAAAGGAGTTAGCAGAGGATCTCCAGGAACTTCGATTGGAGATTGTTCCTAGAGGTTTTGTTGCAACAATGGAGGTGCAGTCTACATTGTTGGGAAAAACTCGAGAAGCTTAGAAGGATGACAAAGAGATTGTCGAGATAAAGGAGAAAATGAGCGAAGGAAAGGCCAAAGGTTTTCATGAGGATGAGCACGACACCCTGTGGTTTGAGGACCGTGTTTATGTGCCCAATAACACAGAGATCAGGAAGTTAATACTTCAGGAGGCTCATGACTCACCATACTCGATACACCCTGGAAACACCAAGATGTATTTGGATTTTAAGGAACGTTTCTGGTGGATAGGGATGAAGAAGGATATCGCCGAGTATGTGGCCATATGTGATGTATGTCAGAGAGTGAAGGTAGAGCATCAAAAGCCAGCAGGATTGTTACAGCCTATGCCGATACCCGAATGGAAGTGGGATAAACTTGGCATGGATTTTATCACCGGATTGCCCAGGACCAAATCAGGATATGATTCTATATGGGTAGCAGTTGACCATTTAACCAAAGTGGCACACTTTATCCCAGTGAAAACAACTTATACCAGTGCCAAGTTGGCCAAGATATATATGACCAGGATCGTATGTCTGCATGGAGTTCCGAGGACCATCGTATCAGATAGAGGAACACAGTTTACTTCAAAGGTTTGGCATCAGCTGCACCAGACTTTGGGAACGAGATTGGAGTTCAGTACAGCATTTCACCCGCAGACGGATGGACAGACCGAGAGAGTCAACCAGATTCTGGAGGACATGTTGAGAGCCTGTGCGCTAGATTATGTGTCTAGTTGGGATGAAAATTTTCCTTACGCAAAGTTCTCATACAACAATAGTTACCAAGCCAGTTTGAAAATGGCACCGTTTGAAGCCCTGTATGGCCGAAGGTGCAGAACACCGTTGATGTGGGATGAAGTTGGAGACCGATAGTTGTTTGAACCAGACTTGATCAAAGAGTCTAAGGAGAAGGTTAAACTGATTCGGGATAGATTGAAGATAGCTCAGTCCAGACAGAAGAGTTATGCAGATTTGAAACGCAAGGAGGTAACCTATGAAATTGGAGATAGAGCATATCTGCGAGTATCACCTTTGCGAGGAGTGAAACGTTTTGGAGTTAAAGGAAAGTTAGCCCCGTGATTTGTAGGACCGTATCATGTTTTTAACGGATGGGAGAAGTGGCCTACAAGTTGGAGTTACCTGAAGGACTGTCAGGAGTTCACGATGTGTTTCACATTTCCCAGTTGAAGAAGTGCCATGCGAAGATGGCCGACATACCGCTAAGAGATACCGTACCCTTGGAGGCGATTCAGTTGGACAATGACTTGACTTATGAGGAGAAGCCAGTCAAGATTTTGGAGTTTGCCAGTCGAGTCACCCGCAGCAAGGTTATTAAGTTTTGCAAAGTTCAATCGAGCCACCATACCGAGGATGAAGCCATGTGGGAACAAGAGGATGATCTTCGCAAAGACCACCCACACCTATTCTCTAGACAACCCGAATCTCGAGGGCGAGATTCATCTTAAGGGGGGTAGGTTTGTAACATCCCAAATTTTCAATTTGGAATGTTACACATAGATCATTCTTGCATATCATATTTCATTGCATTTCGCCTCGCGATCCTCGAAATCCTAAGCAACTCAAGGACCCTCGCAGAGAGTTGGGGATTTCCCCGTTTTCAAATTTGATTTTATCAAATTTTGAAACGAGGATTTTGGTTTTAATTATTTTTCTCTCCGAAAATATTTCATATTAAAACATATGAAAGGAGATAATATGAATTCTCCAAAATAAATGAAATATTTAAGGAAAAATATTAAAATCAATATTTGTTTTTATTTGGATTCTATTTGCAATTTTGTTTGCATTAGAAAAATTGCACGTTTTCAAAATTTCATTTTAGGGCCAAGAAAATGTTCATCTCGTTCCAAATATTTCATTTAGACGGTGAAAATTTGTTTTGGCATTTTTAGATTTTTATTTTATTTTCTAGGATTTTTCTTACTTTCGGCGGAATTATTTAAAAAAATGTTTCTGGACCAAGCTGGGCCGAAGCCCAGCCGGCCCGTTCCGCCGCCGTCTCCCTCGCGCGGGCCGCCGTGCGCAGCACGGACGCCAAGGGGAGTCCGAGCAGGACTCCTCCCCGGGCGCCCCCTCGCCCAGGCAATGTCGCCCTTCGCCCCCTTTAAATGCCGCCGCCACCACCCCGCCTCGCCACCACCACTGCCGACAGCCCCGCCGCCCACAGCCCGCGCCGCCACCTCGCCACCACCACCGCCGCCAACCCCGCCGGAGCCGCACCCCGCCGGATCCGACGAGGTAACGCGCCGTCGCCGTCGTTTTTTTAGAAAACCCATTTGGTTTTTTAGAAAACCCCTAACTCGTTTTTTTCGGTTCGCTGTTTTTTTTCCGGTTTTTCTTTTTAGCGGACGTTCGTCCGGATGTTCGTTTTAGCGAATAGTTTTCGCTCGTTAGTTACGCTCATTAGTTAGCCTGTTCGTAAGTTTTCTTTTATCGGATTTTTTCCGCGGTTATTTCTAATCGCGATTTCTGATCCGATTTTCGTTCCAGTTTATCTTTTCGCTCGTTAGTCGGAATCAGGCGATTCAAGCACCTAGATCTTCTTCTCGAGACCCTCTTTCCGCTTAACCAACTTGCACAAGTTTTTGCTACTGGAAAATTTGACCTAGGTCCATAGTAAACAGATATTGTTTCTTTCGCCGCTTGAGTTTCGTTGATCCGTTTGATTAGATTCTTTTTGCAAACCGGAGTTCTTAAGTTGAACTTTCTGGTTAGATCTTCTTATTTTAGTTTTATTCATGCTTCTTTGCTTTATTGCTTATGTATGGTATTGTTTGTTTGCGATAGAATTCCTAGAGTGCGAAGCGTGTTATTTGGAGTCTCTAGGTTACGCGGATCGTCAGCAAGGCAAGTAACACTTTGATCACACCCCTTTATCACCTAGTTTTTATGCATTAGTTCCAATCCTCAAACATTGCATGGTTAGGATGTTATTAACATGTGGGTTGGGAAGTACTTGATGAGGTAGAACCTATTACCCTGTTACATACAAACCCTTGGGAGTTACTTATATGAATTGCTTATATTGATATGCTATGCTCGTAGACATGGTTTGGGTGAGTGAAATCCATGATAGATGTGAGATTCTTAATTAATGGTTCAACTTAAGGTGGCAACTTAAATACACATCTGGGTGGATTGAGGCACCTGAAGTACCCAGTGTTGCCTGTATTTTTGGAAATCCCGGAGTTCCCGTGTGATCTTCCTATGGACCGCCACCCAGGCTCAAAGGGAACTGAGATGATTCATGCTAGAAACTTTCGTGTGCAGCCACCAGCTATTATGGGCTCTAGTATAGTTGAGTAAGTTACGTGAAGCTCTAGAAGAGGTGGATCAGCAGGTAGTGGGATTGTAGGTTTGGTATGGTCTGCCCGGAGTAGAGAGTTAATGTGTCTGAAAGACTGTGTCTCGGTCATCCATTTCTCAAACACCAAGTAATGCGAGAAATCCAACGGAGGCGATCGAGTCTTGTGGGGAAAAGTGCGCAAAACTCTGCAGAGTGTGCAAACTAATCATGGTTAGCCGTGTCCCCAGTTATGGACAATCTTGAGTATCTAGTACTTGGAGTATCTTAAGTATCTCATCACTCTAAATTAATATTGTTGGGTTGTTAATTACCTTAATTGGGATTGAGTTGGAGGAACCTTCTCAATGATGTTTCAACTACCATGATAGTTAAATTAAAATCTATTCCTTTGTTGTAGGAAAAAAATGGATTTTCGCAAAAACTATAACCATATAGCTTTCCACCAGCCAAATATGCATATAGTGATAGTATTAGTCTGTTCTTGCTCTACTGTGTTACTTTGCCAGCATATTCCATGTGCTGACCCGTTTTCGGGCTGCAACATATTATGTTGCAGACTTTTCAGACGAGTACTAAGGTTTGTTAGGTCGTTGCCGTGCAGCTCAGCTATGTCGTTGCAGTTGATGGACTCACTTTATCTTCCAAGCCATCCGCTGTTATCGTATGAGATGGCCTTAAGCCATATTTATTGTAATAAGCCCTATTTGGAGACATTCGATGTAATAAGTGTGTGATTGCTACTCTGTTATAATCCTCGAGTACTGTGTGTGTCAGCATTACCGATCCAAGGATGGCACTAAAGCACAGAGACTTGACCGTTTGAGGTCGGGTCGCTACAATCATCACATTTTTATTTACTTACAACTCAATATTACAACTCAATATCTAGAACAAAGATATGACTTTATATGAAGGCCTCTGGCGGTGTACCAGTATGTGCAATGATCTAGCGTAGTAATGGCATCGAAAAACGGACAAGCCATGAAAACATCATGCTAGCTATCTTACGATCATGCAAAGCAATATGACAATGAATGCTCAAGTCATGTATAAGATGATGATGGAAGTTGCATGGCAATATATCTCGGAATGGCTATGGAAATGCCATGATAGGTAGGTATGGTGGCTGTTTTGAGGAAGGTATATGGTGGGTTTATGGTACCAGCGAAATTTGCGCGATACTAGAGAGGCTAGCAATGATGGAAGGGTGAGAGTGCGTATAATCCATGGACTCAACATTAGTCATAAAGAACTCACATACTTATTGCAAAAGTTTATTAGCCCTCGAAGCAAAGTACTGCTACACATGCCCCTAGGGGATAGATTGGTAGGAAAAGACCACCGATCATCCCTAGCCGCCACTCATAAGGAAGACAATCAATAAATACTTCATGCTCCGACTTCGTTACATAACGGTTCACCATACGTGCATGCTACGGGAATCACAAACCTCAACACAAGTATTTCTAATAATTTACAACTACCCACTAGCATGACTCTAATATCACCATCTTTATATCGCAAAACTATTGCAAGGAATCAAACATATCATATTCAGTGATCTACAAGTTTTATGTGTAAGAGAAACAGACAATCCAAACTTCAAATGATATAAGTGAAGCACATGAAGCATTCTATAAAGCCATACTCAAAAGATATAAGTGAAGTGCAAAGAGCATTCTATAAATCAACAAAGGACTACCTCATACCAGCATGGTGCATAAAAGAAAAATGAAAACTAAATGCAAAAGACGCTCCAAGATTGCACACATCGCATGAACGAAACGAATCCGAAAACATACCGATACTTGTTGAAGAAAGAGGGGTTGCCTTCCGGGGCATCCCCAAGCTTAGACGCTTGAGTCTCCTTGAATATTTACTTTGGGTGCCTCGGGCATCGCCAAGCTTGAGCTCTTGCCTCTCTTCCTTCTTCTCACATCGAGATCTTCTCAATCATCGAACACTTCATCCACACAAAACTTCAACAGAAAACTCGGTAAGATCCATTAGTATAATAAAGTAAATCACTACTCTAAGTACTGTTGCAAACCAATTCATATTTTTTGGCATTGTGTCTACTGTAATATAACTTTTTATGGCTTAATCCACCGATATAATTCGATAGTTTCATCAAAACAAGCAAACTGTGCATCAAAAACAGAATCTGTCTAAAACAGAACATTCTGTAATAATCTGAACATTCACCATACTTCTGATACTTGAAAAATTCTTCCAAAATTAGGAAAATTAAAAAATTTGTATAGAAAGACAGCTCAAAAATAATCAGAACCATTTGACATTCCAGCTAAAAATATAAAATCGCGCACTACAGCCAAAATTTCTGTCCTGCACCGTACAAACCAACAAGCAAAGTGAACATCCTAAAGGCAAACCTTGGCACATTATTTTGATAAATACAATGGAATTGTACAAGGGGATAATTATTTTTGTTGAAAAGTTTCTGTAATCAAGATTCACAAAGTTGCCGTGAGCATGAACAAAGTTCAAGGAGCTCTCCCACTTCAACAATGCTTGTCTTTCTCACTTTCACTTTCCTTTTTGAAAAAGTTTTGGGTTCCCCTCTTTATTTTTGTTGTTTTTAAACTATATGAAAGCACTCAACAGAAATAAATGACTCCCTAAAACTTCCGGGTTGTCTCCCTGGCAGCGCTTTCTTTAAAGCCATTAAGCTAGGCATATAGTGCTCTAGTAGTGAATCCACCCGGATCCCAAGGTATATCAAAAGCCAATTTTAATTAACAATGATTTGTAATTTAGTAGTGAGCACAAAGTAACATATATCATGCAACAACGAAGTCTAACTCTCTTCCTATGCATCGGCATGTCATAAAAGAACAATTCATGCACACATAGTAAAGGCCAATGCATAGTATAAACAGTTTCTTGCAATTTTATCGTATTGGAAACATAGAGAGGTGGAGATATATTTCCTCTCTCATAATAATTGCAAGTCGGAGCAGCAAGCACATGCATATTATATCTATCAAAATCATCATGTGTAACTATAAAAGGCAACGCATCAATATAATCCTTAATAAGTGCAAACTTCTCCGATATAGTGTAGTCGGGAGAATTCAAAAAGATAATAGGACTATCATGCGTGGGTGCAATAGCAACAATTTCATGTTTAATATAAGGAACTATAGCAAGTTCATCTCCATAAGCATAATTCATATTGGCATCTTTGCCACAAGCATAGCAAGCATCATCAAAAAGGGATATTTCAAAAGAATCAACGGGATCATAGCAATTATCATAGCATTCATCCTTCGGTAAGCACGAAGGGAAATTAAACAATGTATGAGTTGAAGAGTTACTATCATTAGAAGGTGGGCATGGGTGATCAATCCAAATGGATTCCAAATGCCATGAAACTTTTTGGAGCATTTTTCTGCCCAAAGGACACCCAGGAGGACCAAGAAGTGCACCAGAGGGGGGCTATGGGGCCCACTAGGCACCAGGGCACGCCGGGGCCCCCAGGCATGCCCTGGTGGGTAGTGGGGCCCACAGGCACCCCAACCTCTGCCTCTATAAATACTCTAAAATTCCCAAAACCCTAGGGGAGTCAATGAAACACAATTACAATCGCCGCAAGTTCTAGAACCACGAGATCCAATCTAGGGTCCTTTCCTAGCATTCTGCCGTAGGGGTCAACAATCACGGAGGGGTTCTTCATCATCACGCTTGCCCCTTCGATGATGCATGAGTAGTTTAACATAGACCTACGGGTCCGTAGGTAGTATCTATATGGCTTCTTCTCTCTTTTTGATCTTCAATATGATGTTTTCGATGTTCTTGGAGATCTATTTGATGTAATGACTTTTTGCGGTGTGTTTGTTGGAATCCGATGAATTGTGAGTTTATGATCAGATCTATCCATGAATATTATTTGAATCTTTGATGAACTCTTTCATGGATGATCTTTATAGCCTTGTATTTCTTCTTCAAAACTTCGGTTTGGTTTGGCCAACTAGATTGATTTTTCTTGCACTGGGAAGAGGTGCTTTGTGATGGGTTCGATCTTGCGGTGCTCAATCTCAGTGACAGAAAAAGACATGACATGCACGTATGGTTGCTATGAAGGATAAAAATATGAGGTCTATTCCTACATGAATAGATCTTGTCTAGATCATGTCATTGTTCTTATTGCATTACTCCATTTCTCCATGAACTTAATACACTAGATGCATGCTAGATAGCAGTCGATGTGTAGAGTAATAGTACTAGATGCAGGCAGGAGTCAGTCTACTAATCTTGGACGTGATGCCTATATACATGATCATTGCCTTGGATATCGTCATAATTATTTGCTCTTCTATCAATTATCCAACAGTAATTGTTTACCCACCGTATGCTATTTTCTTAAAAGAAGCCTCTAGTGAAATCTATGCCCCCAGGTCTATTTCCTATCATATAATTTTTAGATCTATCAATCAAAAAAATCAAAAAATACATTGCTGCACTTTTTTCTTTACATATTTTTATTTTGTGTTTTTGCTAGATCTATTTATCAAATCTCATACATCTATCTCAATACCAAGGAGGGATTGACAACCCCTCTTACGCGTTGGGTTGAAAGTTTTTGTTGTTTGTGTGCAGGTGATGTTTACATAGTGTTTCTTGGTTCTCGTACTAGATTGATAACCTTGGTTTCATAACTGAGGGAAATACTTATCGTTGGTGTGCTGCATCATCCTCTCCTCTTCAGGGAATTACCAATGCAGATACAAGCAATGAGGAAGAATTTCTGGTGCCGTTGTCGGGGAGAAATCATCAACATCTATTAGGTTCCTACGCATAAACTTTCATCTCCTTGCAATTTACTTTGTTTGCCTTTTTCTCATTAGATTTTTTGTTTGCTTGCCCACATTATCTTTAGGAATACCCCTCCTTTGTCACCGGATTTTGAAGTCTGTAGGATCGAAAGTATGTCTAGAGGGGGGTGATTAGACTACTTGACCAAATAAAAATCTAGACTTTTCCCAATTTTATATCTTGGTGGATTTTAGCAACTTAACACAAGTCAAGCAATCAACCTACACATGCAATTCTAAGAGTATAGCAGCGGAATGTAAATCATTGCATATGAAGGTAAAGGGGAGGAGTTTAGAGGGAGCAAACGCAATGTAGACACGGAGATTTTTGGCTTGGTTCCGATAGGTGGTGCTATCGTACATCCCCGTTGATGGAGACTTCAACCCACGAAGTGTAACGGTTGCGCGAGTCCACGGAGGGCTCCACCGATGAAGGGTCCACGAAGAAGCAACCTTGTCTATCCCACCATGGCCATCGCCTACGAAGGACTTGCCTCACTTGGGTAGATCTTCATGAAGGAGGTGATCTCGTTGCCCTCACAAACTCCTTGGTTCAACTCCACAATCTTAACGGAGGCTCCCAAGTGACACCTTACCAATCTAGGAGACACCACCCTCCAAAATATGGTGTGTTGATGATGAACTCCTTGATCTTGTGCTTCAAATGATAGCCCAACACTCAACTCTCTCTCTCTCTCTCAGATTTGGATATGATGGAAAGATGATTTGAGTGGAAAGCAACTTGGGGAAGGCTAGAGATCAGATTCTTGTGGTTGGATTGGAATGTCTTGGTCCCAACACATGAGTAGGTGGTTCCCTCTCAGAAAATGAGTAGTGGAAGTGTAGGCACGTTCTGATGGCTCTCTCTCTCAAATGGATAGGGGATGGAGGGGTATTTATAGCCTCCACACAAAATCTAACCGTTACACACAATTTACCAAACTCGATGGGACGGAATAGTGAAACTTGGTGAGACAGACCTGGTTCAAAATGTGAACGTTAGGCTTTTCGGTGGGACCGATGATACCAACTCAGTGAGACTGATGCACTAGGGTTAAACCTCATCTCGGTGAGACCGATCACATGAACTCAGTGAGACCGATTTCAGTAATAAACAAACAAAGACTTGGCTAGGCAAACTCGGTGGGACCGATCGCTCATTTCAGTGAGACTGAAACGTTACAAAAAGGAAACAGAGAGTTTGCATTGCCAACTCGATGGGACCAATCGCTCATCTCGGTTAGAGCGAAATGTTATGAAGGGAAACAGAGAGTTTGCAATCCCATCTCGGTGAGACCGAGATCCCTATCGATGAGACCGAACTGATTAGGGTTTCTGGCGATGGCTATGTCAAGTGAACTCGGTGGCGCCGGATAGATCAAACCGGTGGGGTCGAGTTTGACTTTAGGTTTAGGACATATGTGGAAATGAGAAAGTGGTTGAGGGCTTTTGGAGCATATCACTAAGCATTTTGAGCAAGCAATCCATTAAGAAACACCTCACCCCCTTTTAATAGTGTTGGCTTTTCCTATGGACTCAATGTGATCTTGGATCACTAAAATGAAAATGTAGAGCCTTGAGCTTTTGCCAATATTTGTCCTTAGCATTTTGAGGGGTCCACATCTCTCAGTTCATGTCATGCCAATCATTGAACTTTCTGAAATAATCATCTTGAAAGAATACTAGTTCAATGAGCTATATGTTGTTATGAATTACCAAAACCACCCTGGGATTAGTTGCACTTTCAAGTTCTATACTTCACATAGAAACAAGGAGAAAATTTGAAAGATGCTTGGTATAGGTTAATGGAATCCTACCTCATTTGCAATATAAAAGGAGATGCAAAAATTTTGCTTCGTAATTTTTATATAGGTTTAACCATGCATCATAGACTACTCTTGGATTTTCTAAAGGGAATTTTGTTGGGATTGATGCCAATGTTGCTTATGAAATAACAGAGGGAATATTGGGAGTTCCACTACCGAAAAAGGGATTTACTTTTACGCAAGAAGGGATTCGAATATTAGACAAATTGGGTGAGCTACAGAAAACTTTGGTTGAGTTCCAAAAGTCTAATGAACCCCTCAAACATATTAGTGGAAACCTCAATCGCATGAATACTTTGATTACTCTACGTAATAAGCGGTTGGATATTTTAGATCTTAAGATGGTCTCTTTCCCTGAGAATAATGGGAGGCGTAAAGAGACTCCTAGGTTTGAGAAAACCCTTACAAAGATAGGAAAAACTAAGGATGATAATACTTGAATCTATGCATTATGCCTAGCTATATGGGCATAAAACGATAGCGCTTGTTGGGAGGCAACCCAATGAATAAAATAAAAATCACGTTTTCTTTCTTTTTTCGTGTGTTTACACAATTATGCTACCATTATGATTGTGTTTTTATGTTTTAATTACTGTTGTGCCAAGTAAGCCTTTATCATGTTGGGTGATAGTTGATTTGGTCTTGTTGGAAAACAAAAACTTTTGCGCCAGTAGAAAAATTATTAAGAAATCAAAGAAGCGCGATAAAATTCTGAATTTTCCACACAAGATTGATATACAAATTTCCTACATTTTCCTAATTTTTCAGAATTTTTGGAGTTATAGAAGTATGGTCAAAGTCCAGATTACTACACACTATTCTATTTTTGACAGATTCTGTTTTCGTTGCATAGTGTGCTTATTTTGATGAATCTATGTATTCTATTGGGGGGTATAAGGCATGGTAAAGTTAGAATACAGTAGGTATAGTGCAATAATAAAATATGAATGGGTTTGCAACGGTACTTAAAGTGGTGATTTGCTTTATTATACTAACAGAACGAAGGTTTCGTTAAGTTTTGTGTGATTGAAGTTGTCAAGTTTTGGGTTACATCATGATGGATGAAGGAATAAGGAGTGAAAAGAGCCTAATAATGGGGATTCCCATGGCACCCCAAGGTAATATTCAAGGAGAACCAAGCAACTAAGCTTGGGGATGCCCTGGAAGGCATCCCCTCTTTCTTCTAACAACCATCGGTAATTTTACTTGGAGTTATATTTTTATTCGTCACATATCATGAGTTTTTCTTGGAGCGCCTTGTATTATATGAGTCTTTTCTTGTTTTGCTTTATAGTTTGTCACAATCATCCTTGCTGGACACACATATTTGAGAGAGCCATATGCTATGATTTGTTATAATTTCTCTATGTGCTTCATTTAAATTTTTTGAGCTATGGAATTGCTCTAGTGCTTCACTTACATCTTTTTGAGCAAGGCGATGCTTTAATTTTGAAGAAATATACTCTCATGCTTCACTTAGATTGTTTTGAGAGTTATAAAATTTTAAAGAAATACCCTCTCATGCTTCACTTATATTATTTTGAGAGATGAAAATTTTGAAGAAATATTTGTGCTCTTGTTCTTCACTTAAATTTGTTTGAGAGCTTGTTATAAGCAATGGTAATATATGAAACCAGTCCCAAAGTGATAGCTATTCAAGAGGGATAATAAAAACTATCATGAAGATCATTGGATATTAAAACTTGATTCCTTTAATAGTTTTGCAATATGGAGATAGTAATATGTGAGTCATGTTGGTGAGTAATTATTCTTTAGTAAGAATAATGGTATTAAGGTTTGTGATTCCCTATGAAAGAACAAAAGACAATAGTTATGCAATGAAGTTACATCCTATTTATGGTGCATTATTCGGTGTTAGTTATGCTTAATGCTTTTTTATGATCATTTTCGTTTCTTGGTTGGTTGCTTCTCAATCTATTTGCTAGCCTTTCCTTGTACTAAGTGGGAATACTGCTTGTGTATCCAACTCCTTATACCTACCTATATGTAGTATTTCCATGTCGTTTCAAGTAAATTTGTATGTACCAACTCTAATTTTCAAAATGAATTTCCTTTTTGTGTGCCTGTACCGCTCATGAAGCTGCAGGGGGTGGCCAATATTTTCCATGCTAGATGTGTTATTCTCAAGATGAGTGTTTATTCACTTGTCATTGAACGAGAGTGTGGCCGGTAATAGGGATGCCCAGTCCCGATTGAAAAAGAAATATACTTTATGCTGTCAAATAATAAATTCCTTAGAAAGTGTTGGTATAGAAGGCACTCGTGGACACGGCTAGCCATGGATTGTGCAAGAATGGTGGAAGAAGGAATAAAATTTATTTTATGTTTTGGAACCTCCTATGATGTATCTAGCATGGAAAGTATTGGGAATTCTTGGTCGTTTTCATTGACAGGAAAAGCATGCCTCTTAAAACAATTTTATCTCTCAATTTAAGCTGTGAGCTCTTGCACCACTACAAATCTCTACTTCCCTCTGCGAAGGGCCTATCTATCTACTTTTATGCAATTTCTATTTTTATTGGGTATCCATCCTCTCTTATAAAGCACCAACTAGGGAACACTATGATCATACTTGCGCATTGGATGTAGCAAATATTTGAGTGTGTTTCATGAATGGATCAATGATTGAGCATAATGGGCTAGGGATAGCTTTCTTTAGTGTTGATATTTTGAAAGACATGGTTGCTTGTTGATATGCTTGAGTATTGAGGTCTTCGTGTCAAATTATAGACTATTGATTTGAATCATCTAAAGTCCAAATGTCCATGCTACAAAAGAAAACAATATGTGAATAAATATGATGGGTGGCATTCCACATCAAAAATTCTGTTTTTATCATTTACCTACTCGAGGACGAGGAGGAATTAAGCTTGGGGATGTTGATACATCTCCAACATATCTATAATTTTTTAGTGTTCCATGCTATTAAAGTATCGTTCTTGGATGTTTTATAATCATTCACTAGCAACTTTATATCATTTTTCGGGACTAACCTATTGACATAGTGCCCAGTGCCAGTTGTTGTTTTTTTGCTTGTTTTTTTACATAGTAGAATATCAATACCAAATGGAGTCCAAATGCCACGAAACTTTTTGGAGAAATTTTTCTTCCCAGAAGACACGCAGGAGGCCCAAGAAGTGCACCAGAGGGGGCTGTGGGGCCCACTAGGCACCAGAGAACGCCAGGGCCCCTAGGCGCGCCCTGGTGGGTAGTGGGGCCCATAGGCACCCCCTCCACCGACCTATGCCTCTATAAATATTCTAAAATCCCAAAACCCTAGGGGAGTCAACGAAATAGAATTCCAGACACCGCAAGTTCCAGAACCACGAGATCAAATCGGGGCCTTTTCCGGTAGTCTGACGGAGGGGTCAACGATCATGGAGGGGTTCTTCATCATCACCCTTTCCCCTCCGATGATGCGTGAGTAGTTTACCACAGACCTACGGGTCCGTAGGTAGTAGCTAGATGGCTTCTTCTCTCTTTTTGATCTTGAATATGATGTTCTCCTCGATGTTCTTGGAGATCTATTTGATGTAGTGAATTTTTGCGGAGTGTTTGTTGGGATCCGATGAATTGTGCGTTTATGACCAGATCTATTCATGAATATTATTTGAGTCTTTGCTAAACTCTTTTATGCTTGATCTTTATAGCCTCGTATTTCTTCTCCGAAACTTTGGCTTGGTTTGGCCAACAAGATTGATTTTTCTTGCAATGGAAGAGGTGCTTTGTGATGGATTCGATCTGCGGTGCTCAATCTCAGTGACAGAAAGAGACATGACATGCATGTATCGTTGATATTAAGGATAAAAAGATGGGGTCTATTCCTACATGAATAGATCTTGTCTACATGATGTCATCGTTCTTTTTGCATTACTCTGTTTCTCCATTAACTTAATACACTAGATGCATGCTGGATAGCAGTCGATGTGTGGAGTAATAGTAGTAGATGCAGGCAGGAGTCGGTCTACTAATCTTGGACGTGATGCCTATATACACGATCATTGCCTTGGATATCATCACAATTATTTGATCTCCTATAAATTGCCCAACAGTAATTTGTTTACACACTGTATGCTATTTTCTTGAGAGAAGCCTCTAGTGAAATCTACGGCCCCCGGGTCTATTTCCTATCATATTATTTTCAGATCTGTTAATCCAAAAATACCTTGGTGCACTGTTTCTTTACTTATTTTATTTCGTGTTTTTGCTAGATCTATTTATCAAATCTCATACAATTTAGTCTATCTCAATACCGAGGAGGGATTGACAACCCCTCTTACACATTGGGTTGCAAGTTTTTGTTGTTTGTGTGTAGGTGATGTTTACATAGTGTTCCTTGGTTCTCCTACTAGATCGATAACCTAGGTTTCATAACTAAGGGAAATACTTACCGTTGTTGTGCTACATTGTCCTCTCCTCTTCTAGGAATTACCAACGCAGATACAATCAATCTGTCATCGGAATATACAAGCCAAGTTCTACAATGTAAAATTTCCCACTAGTATATGAAAATGAAAAATTATGGAGACTCTCTATATGAAGATCATGGTGCTGCTTTGAAGCACAAGTGCGGTTAAAGGATAGTAGCATTGTCCCTTCTCTCTTTTTCTCTCATTTTTTCTTTTCTCATATTTTAGAACAATATCATGAACCTCATCCACACTTTTTGGAGGACTCATCAATCTCCTTCATTCTTTACCTCAGTGGGACAATGCTCTAATAATGATCATCAGACTTCTTTTTACTTACAACTTGATAAACTGAAATAATATGACTCTATATGAATGTCTCAAGCAGTGTACCAAGATGTGTAATGATCTAGCATAACATGTATAACAATGATGAATGGTGGCTTTGCCACACATATCATGTCAGCTCTATATGATCATGGAAGGCAATATGATGATGAACACTCATGTCATGTGGATAGTAATCGTGGAAGTTGCATGGCAATATATCTCGGAATGGCTATGGAAATGCCATAATAGGTAGGTATGGTGGCTGTTTTGAGGAAGGATGTAATAAGGTTTATGTGTGATAGAGTGTATCATATCACAAGGTTTGGATGCACCGGCGAAGTTCGCACCAATTCTCAAGGAGAAAATGGGCAATGCACGGTGCTGGAGAGGCTAGCAATATGTGGATAGGTCGGAGTGCCTTATTAGTCCATCAACTCACATTAGTCATGAAGAACTCATATACTTATTGTGAAAGTTTCATTATCCCTCGAAAAAAGTACTACTCGCATGCCCCTAGGGAGGAGGTTGGTGGGAGTTAACCATCACGCGCCCCCGATTCGAACCACACAAAGGATTTCAACAAGGAATAAATATGCCCCAACATCCCCATCATGCCATGACGGACACTTAAATGAGTAATACATAACAAGCTTTAATACCATATCTTTACTAACCAATGATCATGAACCAATACCCTTTCATATTACTACATCAATATAATTAAATCACACGTTTCATATTCAGTAATCTACATGAAAGTTTTTATTATACCACTCTTGTATACCTATCATTCTTGGACTAGTCTCATAACCCATGCACATTACCGCTTCCTATTAACAGACTCTCAAAAAGGTATAAGTGAAGCATGAGAGTGCAAATAATTTCTATAAAGTATAACCATCACCGTGCTCTAAAGATATAAGTGAAGCACATGAGCAACTTCCTAACTCAAAAGATATAAGTGAAGCACATAGAGCATTTTAATAAATTATGATGAATGTGGGTATCTCTCAAAAGGTGTGTCCAGGAAACAATGATTGTCGAAAACTAACAAACAAAATAAAACTATAGCACAAGATGCTCCAAGTAAAACTCATATCATGTGATGAATAAAAATATAGCTCCGAGTAACATACCTAGCAGGCCGAAGGAGCTAGGTGGACTTGGTCTTCTTGACTTAAACCACCAAGGCTTGGCATTAAGATTGCGTTGGGAGTGGCTTAGACACACTGATTCAGGAAGACCGTGGCATGGGCTCCCGATGGCCAAGGATCCACAAGTTCAGGCGGCCTTTGACAGTCTGGTTGTAGCGACCTGACCTCAAACGGTCAAGCCTCTGTGTATCCGTGCCATCCCTGGATCGGTATGCTGGCACACACAATACATCAATGTATATATCAAAGTGCAATCAGATGTATAAATAACGTAAAACTGATATATATATACATCATAAATCTCAGCGGAAACAATTGAACGGGTGTGGAGTCCCATCAACGCCAACGACAAAGTTGAGTGTAGACCGTAACCCTACAACGTAACTCTTACTCGTCGTAGAAAATTCCCGCAACATAAGACGTTGCACCCCTGTAGGTCAGTACATTGAATGTACTGCAAGTCACATCATAAGAATAATGAACCTATTTGTACATGCAATTTGGCTGGTGGAAAGCTCTAAGTTAAGTTTTTTTGCATAAAGCTAGTTTTTCCCTAGAATAAAAGTTATTATTCTACCACTACTGTATAGCATAGGATGAGTTGGTAAACCCAACTCAATACATTCCCAAAGTTTCATTTACAACCCAACTGTTTAATTAAGAGTGATGAGATCTCCCATCATTTCCACTACTAGATGCTCAAGTTGTTCGTAACCGGGGACACGGCTAATCGATTAGGTTTTAACACTCTGCAGAGGTTTGCGCACTTTTCCCCACAAGACTCGATCGCCTCCCTTGAAGTTCTCGCACTGCCTGGCATTTGAGAACAGGATGACCGAGACATAGTCTTTCGAAAATGTTCCCCCTTAACCCACGGATAGGTCGGTACACCTACATCATTCTACATCTGCTAGCCTATCCCGGAAGAGGTCACACTATCTACTCAACTAAGCCAGAGCCCATATTGGCTTGTGGCTGCACACAGAAGCTTCTAGACATGAGAATACGATTGATCTCTTTGAGCCTGGGTGGCCGACCACTAGTGGTGCACCACCATGGATTAACCATGCATGCTCCCACTATACTTCACCACCATTCAAACCAAATACCACCCAGGTAGTTCATTTACAAGTCTTGGTCCTGGTTACTACTTTGTCACTCATGTCTCACCATGCTCGCTTCCCAAACCACGTCTACATTTAGTGAGGCAAAAAAATAAACTTACACGATGGTGACAAGGATATATAGATCAGACCTACCTCAATGAACTACTAGGTAACGGCATAGCCATCTGGCAACAATAAATCCTACCATGCCATCCTACCACAAAAGGACTAAGTGCATAATATAAAACATAGGTAATTGAAGGAATGATCAAATGTGAACTTGCCTGGTAATAGTTGATGAAGATAATATCGCTCTCAGAAATTTACTTAATAGAACTATTCGTCACTCTCCGATGAAAATCTATAAAGTCAAACATTGCACTCACATAAGCAATCATTTCAGAGAACCAAGAAGAACATGCAACGTGCGTAACAGACTAGGCTCTCCCTTAGGCTTTCTCTAGGCGACCCCTAGGCGTCCACTGCCGGTGGCCACTCTAGCCCCGGCGGCCACCACCGCTGGTGGCCACTCTGGCCCCGGCGGCCACCACTCCTCCCTCCGGCAGCCACTCCGGCGCCGGTGGCCACTTCCCCTCTGCCACTTGTCACCCTGAGGGTGATAGCCAACTTTCTTCTCCGGTTACTTTGCGGGAAGTGTTGCTCCTAGGATGGCCATGGATCCTCCTTCACTCAACTTTGCTCGAGGTAAAGATTTCCAGCTATCAATGAGGCAAAAGTTTGGTCACCCTGTAGTGTTTTCGCCTGGTTTTTGTCAACGTGAATTCTTTATGGTGGTTTCCTTCTGACGTGCTCGTTTTCGATTGGATTGTCACACGGTTAGTATCACGTTGCAATCATGTTTTGGTGGCTATCCTCAAGGTTTCCGTGTGCTTCATCTCAAAGACAGAACGTTCAAGTTTTCTGTTGCCTCAAAAGCAGTGGGTTTTGAGATCTATAACCATGGCCGGATAGTTGAGAAGGATTTTGAGTTAGTTTTCAATCTTTGGGGTTTTGGTGGACCTAATTGGTTACGTGAAGAACAACTCTACTACCGTGAGGATGAAGCTTCCTGGACTAGAGTTCTCAATGGATCGCGTTCGCGTGCTGTCGCCGGCAGAGTCTCCGGCGAGCAACCCCGGCAGTCAGTTTTTGCTCGATTAGAGGATATTCCGACCACCAGCAATAATGTGGTCATAGACTTTAATGTGCCCTCAATGCCCAATATTACTACCTCAGGAGAGGATCACGCAGCGACTGCTGCAGGCGGGAATCTGGGTCAGTCAAATGCTTCGTTTCAGTGCTACGCGTGTGGCAAGATGGGCCACTTTGCTCGGGAGTGTCATGACACTCGCCTTCCTGGGCTCTACCCCTCTCTCAGGTTTGCTACCTTCCCCGGCCCACCTAATGAGGCCTGGGACCTGGATGCGGTACACGATTGGTTCAAGTCCGTTGGCCCGGCACGTGACCCTTCGCGAGTTTCCTCTTTTCGCGAGCTATGTTTGGGATCTTGTCCTAATTTCCAGCCTCGTCCTACTCTTGCCTCCTCAACTTCTTCACTCTGGTCCTCTATTTCAACACTCTGCCCGAATTCCTCCACCACCACCTTGAGCTTGTCTGTGCCGGCGAGCGCTGCAGCTCCGATGGCCAATATCCCGATTGATCTGCGTCCTTTCGTGCCTCATGGCTTTGACATTCAGCAAGTCCCTAGCCGCAATGGAGTGGCTCGGGTGGTGCTGCCGCAGCGTCCTCGTCATCATGAAGATTGGGCGATTGCGACCATCCATCCTCTCCCTGCTGATGCTCCATTCAACAATGTAAGAGATGTTCTTGAGGAATTTATTGTTGAGCATAGGCAGTTAGGATTGAGGGACGTGCATCGTTGCCCGTTCGGCGAGGCATATGTTCGGCTCACAAGGGTTAGGGACAGGGATAAATTGGTGCTAGATAGTCCTCACGAATTTGGGGACGTGTTCATTACCTTTGTGAAGCATGATGAGGGCAGGAATCACAGGAGGGTTCTTTTCAATCGAACTGTTTGGTTGCTTCTGACGAGAGTTCCTTTTGATTTCGGTAATACTGAAGATTTAGCTTGTGCTGTCAGTAAGTTCGGCCGCATGATTTCCTGGGACAGGGAGGATGATCATATGGGCCGTATTGTGGTCAAGGCCCGAGTTATGAACCTAGATATCATTCCTAAAAGTATGCGCTGGTCTGAAGGAGATGAATTCGAGGAAGATGGTTGGTCCTCCTCCATTAAAGTGCTAGCAAGTGAGCTCCTTGGTGGAGGTCCTACAGATGAGGACCCTATTCCTCCTGCCAATGTGGATCCACACCCTCTCCCCGAAGATGCTGAGTCGGCTCATATTTTTCATGATGATGCTGCCAACAATAATGCTATGGATGCTCATGTTGCAGAGAATTGGGATAACTGGGAAGAATTTCAGCAAAATGCGCAGAATGATGTCTTTGAGGATCTCTTGGATGTTGTGCAGCAGGAAGAATTGGCTTGGGCAGATGGAGAAGAGTTGCATCCTGCACCAAGTAACAGCAGTTTATCTTTTGATATGTCTTTCTCTGAGGGCGACAACACAAATATGCTTATGGCCCCTGTTGCAGTGGAGGTTTTTCCTCCAAGGGAGGCAGTGCCTGCTATTCCTCATCTCCCTGCCTTGGTGATTGCTAATGGTCTGCAGAACATCATCCAAGCCTATTAGTCAGATGATGAGGAACCTCCTATATTGCAGGAGAACTTCCAAGTTGCTGCATTAGTTGATGCTGTTTTGCCTGCTCAAGTTCAGGTTGTTCCAGAGCAACTGCAACTTGTTTCTCCCAACAGTGATGGAGCTCATGCTACTGATGGTGTTTCTGCATCTTCTCATTTGGACCTTGCACAACCTGTGCTACTGGAAGTTGCATTGGAGGTTCCATTGGGCTCTGATCCACCTGTGTCTTTAGATGGTCAAGCTAAGTTTCCCCTCACAGCTGGACCTTCATCTGAAGTTGTGGTCTGCAGTCCTGAGCATGTTAATACTGTCAGGGGAAGCCTGCAGCTAGTGGAGAACATTGAGGATCTACAGTCTGGGTTAAAAGGTAATTGGGTTACTCAAATTAATGAGCATTTTAGCATGGCACCTTCTATCCTTGGTTTAAAACATATTCAGATGGCTACTGCTGCTTCTAATGCCTCTTCTGTCTCTGAAGAAGGCATGCACCTGTGGAAACATCACTTTAAGGACCACTCTTTGGAAAACAGGAGCTCTTTCTCAGTCAGCATTCCTGTAAGTTGGTTCAACTTTATTGTTCACTTGCTTCTGTCCCCTGACAAGTTTGATTGGACTGTTAATATGCTAAAATCTGGAATGTGGGAACTGTTCACTGCTGTGGAAAATATGGATCAAGCATTTCTGTTCCATATACCTGACAAGTGCCCTGCCTCTCATGCACCAATTTGTCAAGCCATGGAGGAGGGGGGCAAGGGCAAAGGAAATATTGGTGGGGCAGCCAATATGCAAGATGAGGAGTCCCAGGCCCTGTTGCATCCTTTTGGTTAAGATAATCTGAGGAAGAGAAGAAGTGGAAAGACCCCACTAGTGGAAACAGAGGTAAGGAGAAGTGATAGAATTAAGAATGACAATGCTGGTTACAAGAGAAACTCCCGCTCTAATAATAACTGTCTACCTTGCAATGCTGTCCCTCCCACCATACAAAAATCAGTTGTTAAAAACCTCAATGCCTCTTTCTGTAAGGTTGCTGGGGGGGAGCTCGAGGACAAGCTGGCCAAGAAGACCAAGAGAAGGCAAGAGGTTGATTTGGACAAGGTGCCCTTGGCCAAAGGAGGACACACCTCCAAGCATTCATAATGTTTAGGGCCTTTTATTGGAATACTGTTTGGAGGGTGTGTGTTTGTGCCTTCATTCCTAGTTTGATGCTGCTTTTGACTGATGTAAGACTTAGATATTGGAACTTTATGAACTCTATAGATTTGGGGATATGTTATCCTATTAATACCTCTTGGCTGTATGAGTGGATGCACTACTGGACATGTGCTTGGCTGTGGTTTTGGGTTTTGCTTAAACCTCTTTTATGTGTGAAAGATCAAGTGCTGGTACTTGAGCTCTGGTACAAAAAATTAGGTGTTTCCATGAATAACACAAACAGAAGCTAGAATATTCTCAACTGGAACATTAGAGGTATAAATTCTAAGGACAAATGGTTGGCCTTGAGGCAAAAAATTAATGAGTGACTGCAACATCTTGTGTCTTCAAGAAACCAAGAGGGAGATTTTTGACACAGCTTACTTAAAAAACTTTTGCCCTTCCAGACTTAATAAATTTGCCTTCCTACCCTCTGTTGGAGCTTCTGGGGGTCTTGTTGTGGTTTGAAATGGCTCTCAATTTTCTGGAGAAGTTATTGCACAAAACAGGTTTTCACTTTCAGTGCAGTTTACCAGTCTACTCTCTAACCAGTCTTGGATTATCTCTAATATTTATGGGCCCTGTGATCCACAAGACAAAATTGAGTTTATTAACTGGTTCTTAAATATTCACATGCCTGATAATGTTGACTGGATTTTAATGGGAGATTTCAGTCTTATGAGAGCACCATCAGATAGGAACAGACCTGGGGGAGATGTTAATGATATGCTTTTGTTTAATGAGGCTATAAGCAATCAAGGTTTAATTGAATTACCTTTGCATGGCAGAAAGTTTAGTTGGAGTAATATGCAGCATGATCCTCTGTTGGTCAAACTGGATTGGTTTTTCACTTCTGCCTCTTGGATGACTACCTTCCCAAACACAATGGTGCTACCCCTTGCAAAACCTATTTCAGATCATTTGCCATGTGTAATTAAAGTTGGTACTTCTATTCCAAAGGCAAAAGTCTTCAGATTTGAAAACTACTGGCTCCAACATTCTGATTTTAAAACAGATAGTGGCAAATGCATTGAATATCCCAGTGGGCAATCTTGATGCTGTCAAAACCTTGAATGCTAGGTTTAAAAACTTAAGAAGAGCTTTGAAGCTGTGGGCAAAATCCTTATCCTGTCTGAAAACTCAAATTGCAAAGCTGAATGAGCTCATTTTCATGTGGGACCTCTTTGAAGAATTTAGAGAGTTGGACATTCATGAATGGAATTGCAGGGATATTCTTAAAGAGCATCTGCTTATTCTTTTGAGGAACCAGAAGATTTATTGGAAACAGAGAGGAAAAATCAAAGGAGTGAAGTTTGGAGATGAGAACACAAAGTTTTTCCACACTAAAGCCTCAATTAATTACAGGCAAAACCATATTGCTATTCTCCAAAATGCTGACCAAGTTGAGATATCTGACCATGCTGGGAAAGCTGCAATCCTTCTAGACTCTTACAAAAAAAGAATGGGCACATCTCAAAATACCTCAATGCATTTTGACTTGGCCTCCTTGTTTGGGCAGAGACAACACTCAGATATCTTTGCTAATCTTGAACTGCCTTTTACTGAAGAAGAAATTGATGATGTGGTCAAAAATCTTCCAACAGACAAATCACCAGGCCCAGATGGTTTTAATAATGAATTTCTTAGGTCCTGCCGGGACATTATTAAGGGAGATGTGCTCAGATTCATATATGACTTTCATACAGGGCAAATTTCTCTTGAGAGCAGAAATACTTCATACATTACTCTCATTCCTAAGGGAAGTACTCCCTTGACAGCAAACGGTTTTAGACCAATATCTCTACTAAATTGCTGCCTGAAGATTATCACTAAACTGCTGGCTAATAGGTTGTAGAAAGTGATTCTTAAGTTGGTACATATTAACCAATATGGTTTTCTGAAAGAAAGATCAATACATGATTGTTTGGGCTGGGCATATGAATACCTACACCAATGTCATAAATCTAAAGATGAGATTATTGTGCTTAAATTGGACTTTGAAAAGGCTTTTGACACAATTGAGCATCAGGCAATGCTGGATATTTTAAGGGCCAAAGGTTTTGGGGACAGATGGATTTCATGGATCAAAATGCTCTTCACTTGTGCCTCATCTGCTATCTTGCTAAATGGTGTCCCTGGAAAAAAGTTTTATTGCCTTAGAGGTGTGAGACAGGGAGACCCCCTATCCCCTCTTCTGTTTGTGCTTGCTGCTGGTCTCCTTCAGTCAGTTCTCAACAAGGCAATGCACATGGGATTGTTATCTGCCCCCTTGCAAGTGCAGTCATGCCCTGATTTCCCAATTGTCCAGTATGCTGATGATACCCTGGTTATTCTACAAGCAGATGCAAAGCAACTTCATTGTCTTAAAGCCCTCAATACTTTTGCAGATGCCACTGGACTTAAAGTAAACTACAATAAATCCAGTATGATTCCAATAAATGTGCTAGAAGAGAAGATGGAGACTTTGGTAAATACTTTTCATTGCAAGAAGGAATCTTTTCCAATTCAATATTTGGGAACACCTTTAGGTCTTCATAAGCCTACTGTTGAGCAATGTTTTCCTCTTGTCACAAGACTGCAAAAGAAACTTATGGGTTTGTCCTCATTTATGACAATGGCTGGAAGATTGTTGTTGGTGAAATCTGTCCTCAATTCTTTGTTGATCTATCTCATGGGATGCCTTGATGTGCCTGTCACAATCAAGACCCAGGCCATGAAGTACTTGAGACACTGCCTATGGAGAGGCCCTGATCTGGAGGACCACAGACCTGCCATGGTGGCATGGAGCACTGTGTGTAGACCCAAAAATCAAGGAGGGTTGGGTGTCATGGATATCTTCATCCAGAATAAGGCCCTGCTGCTTAAGAATCTGCACAAGTTCTATAACAGACACAATACCCCCCAGGTAAACCTGATTTGGGAATCATATTACAATAATGATACACTGCCTGGTAATAACTGGATTGGATCTTTTTGGTGGAAGGCAAACCTTAAGCATATTGATAACTATAAGTCTTTGGCCAGATGCAACATAGGTGATGGCAAGAGTGCCTTCTTTTGGACTGATCTGTGGCACTCTACTTGTTTGCAAGACTTGTTCCCTCATTTATTCTCTTTTGTGAAGAACAAGAATGCTACTGTCCACAGCATTCTCCAAGTAGAATATATAGAGGATCTATTCCACCTTCCCCTGACTATGCAAGCTTTCCAGGAATTTGAGGATATGGAAGATATTTGTATTGATCTAAGGGCATCTGATACACTAGATTGCACTGATACTTGGAGCTACATTTGGGGAAATGAACACTTCTCAGTGGCTAAGGCCTATAAAGTCATGATGGGAATAAAAATTGTGCCACAGCAGTTCAACTGGATCTGGAATTCCTCTTGTCAACCAAAACATAAGGTGTTTTTTTAGAGATTGCTGCATGACAGGCTCAATACCAGAAACCTTTTGAGAAGGAAAACTTTCCATTTGCCCAATTACAATTGTGCTGTCAACAATTGTCCACGGGAAGAAACTCTTCACCATCTTTTCTGGACCTGCCCTTTTACAGCTCAATGTTGGGACCTGATTTTCCCTTCAAGACAGCCAAATGCTTCAATTCTGGAAGCTTTTCTTGATCTCAAGCAGAAGTTACATGTACCTTTTTTCATGGAGATAATCATCCTTGCTTCCTGGGCTATCTGGATCTCAAGGAACAACTTGATCTTCCAAGCAGTACAACCTAGCATTTAGAGGTGGAAAGCTATTTTCCTGGAAGAGCTAAATCTTCTAAGATTTAGAATTAAGAAGAGTTATGCTGGAGTTTATTGTTCCTGGCTTGACAATCTTGTACTGTAATCCTAGACCATAGATTTTCTTTTCTTCTTTGCTCTTTGGCTTTTCTCAAGCCTTTTGTATAGTGATACCTTTGTTTTCTCTCTTTTTTAATTAATAAAAATTGCAGTGGGGTTTTGCCCTACCGTGTACAGTCAAAAAAAAAAAGAACATGCAAAGCAAAAAGTCTTGGAAAAACCAAATGAACATTCAACACACTTAACTAGCATGGAAATATCCTAAGTGCAAAACAACATGTGACATAGGGTGCCAAGATGTGATGTGTACTAAAGTGCAAACATGGCATAATAGTAAAACTATCATAGACTGTCCATTTCTATGTGGAAAATGTGTGACAATGGTCCAAGTGGTAGGGTTTGCCTACAGTGACATGGTGCAAAAAGAATCACATCAATCGGAGCTACGGTTTAGGAGATATGGCCAGTTGAAGTTTGAATTCAAACCTGAATAAATTCAAATTCGAAATTGGCTAAAAGTTTTCAAATCTGGTTCTCTGGATAAAGCTATTTGAGACAAACATTTTGCCGCTAGTTTCGTCGAATTTGGAGTTACGGTTAAAAAGATACGGCTATCCGAAGTTCAGGGACTAATCTGTAAAACTCAGGGACTAAACAGAAAAAGAAATAACTGCAAACAGGCCCCTGGCCACGTGGCGGATCCTGGCTGGCTGGTAGTGTTCATGGCTTTGGCTAAACGGCGAACGACCACTAAATAACTAAAACAGCTACTGCGGCTAAAAAAACAACTAAAAAACCAAGATCGGTTTAACTAAACCGATCGGTTTACTAAACCGCAGTTAACTGATCTAATACGAGATAAAAAAAAGGAACGGGGAAGCGAGTGGTCGTCTTACAGAGGCGACGGCGGCATACAGGGGCTACGGCGCTGGCGTTGGCTGGTGATGGGGCGGCGACTCTGGCGCTCCTCGGCGACGGGGAAGGAGGCGGCGGGATCTGGCGCGGCACGGGTGATCCGCTGGTGGGGTCGGCAGGCAGCGGGGTGGTCGGGGTCGTGCTGTGCGGGGCGGGCGTCTCTATGCTCCGGCAAGGATGCAGGTCATCGGGACGGCGCCTCCGGCGAGACGTGGGTGGGAAAAACATGTCAAAATGACGCGGGATGGCGAGGCAAGTTGATTGACAGGGAATACGAGGGTTCAGATGTGCTACCGGCAACGAAAATGACGACGAGTAGCTCCGACTCCGGCGAGATCCAACATGGCAGTGCGGTAGTTGCGAGGAGCTAGGGACGACGTGGAGTGGTAGAATGGAGAGAGGGGGTCCAGGGCTTCTTATAGGCGCGGAGAGAGGGCTCGGGAGCTAGGGATAAGCTCTATCCCTAGAGCTTCGGCCGGCGGGTTCGGCGTGTGCGTGTGCGGGCTCATCCAGCGGAGTCTGCAGAAGGTTAGGGACGACCTAGGGAGTGGGCCCCGTGGGTCAGAGATAGGGGAGAGAGCGAGCGAGGGAGGGAAGAGAGAGGGCGGGCGAACGAGGCGGAGGCCTACGGGCGCTGGGGTCTCGCTCGGGCACGGGATTGGGCTGAATGGCCGGCTGGTTCGCCCCTGGGCCGAACACTGTTTCGGTCCAGGCGGCGCTTTTTCAGAAAGAAAACTCCAACTGAGTGAAAATAAATAAAAAAATCTACATAGGCACATTATATACCAAAATGTTCAGAAAATAGCAGCAATAAGATGAACTATTTTTCAAGTTCAACTAAATTCCATAAAAATTCATAAAAGTCAAATAGTGCTACTGTTGCATTTAAAATCAATAAAAATCATTTTTTAAATAGCAAAATGATTTCAAATTTATTTTCTCCTAATTTTCTATTGAAGGGAATCATTTTACCCTTATTTCCATTTATTTATTTTTAGGAGAAAAATAAT
Source organism: Triticum aestivum (assembly GCF_018294505.1). NCBI lineage: Eukaryota > Viridiplantae > Streptophyta > Magnoliopsida > Poales > Poaceae > Triticum > Triticum aestivum. Next base: position 419,752,901 of record NC_057809.1, read on the forward strand.
TTGAATTAAAACTAAATAATTTCCAAGAGGATTTGAAACTTGGAAATTCAAATAACTTCAAAGTGACTTCAAATTATTCCTTTGAAACTTCCAACTCTCTTTCTTAGAATTTGAAGAAGTCATTTTATCTTCCCTCATGAACTCATTGAGTTGCTTAAAGTTTCTAAATTTGAAATTTTTCAAATGGAATTCAAATCATTTTCAACCCCCTTTTTGATATCTTCAAACGGAAGAAATCATATCATCTTCACTCCAGGGTTTTGTGATGAAATAAATTTGAATCCATGGTGATCAAAATGCAAGATGAAAGTTTTGGGAAAGTCCTTTTATTCCCTCTCATTCAACTTTCAAAAAGTTTTCAATTTCCAATCATTTTCCACACAATCAATCACACAACAATCATAATAATTTATTTAATATAACATTCCAAAATTTAGAATTTTGGGATGTTACAAACTACCACCCTTAAAATGAA